>NC_092357.1:36437500-36737500 GCF_963676685.1 Mytilus edulis | reverse complement strand
AATAATATTGAATATCAAAACTGCCCAATAACCCTTACAAAAAGACAAAATATGTTAGTATGTATTTATCAGAATGAAAGGGTAATTAGTAGTGTTGTCAAATCGTACAGTTTTGCCTAACCGGTTACTCGGATAATTGTTCGACCGATTACCCGATTAACAGATAGTTTAAGTTTATTTTTGAAGGTTTTATCTATAGTACCCTACACGTGTACGTTATTATAATACGATGAATTGAAGTTAGTCCTTATGAGGTTTCCTGGCGAAGTTACATCGTATCTGCTATGGTTTCAGTTGTAATAACTTCAGATTGTAAAATAATCAATCGTCTTGATCTCGTCGAATTGAAAATATCTGAAACCGACGATTGTTCTATTTTCTCTTGATATCTCAAAAAATGATGTGGAGTTTTTCAAGTTGCCTGTTATTCGAATCATTAAGTATATATGTTCCAGACCGTATAGGTATGTGAACCGTACGCGTACGGTCTGGACCGTATGCGTACTTTTTCAAAATACTCATACGGTCGGACCTTACACGTACGGTCTGACTAATTTTAAGAAGTTGGTCAAGTTATTTTGATACAAATGAATATGACAGATCAACATTACTTAACTCTCAAATAAATATAGAAAAATCAATTGAAATTGAAATAAAAATAAAAAATTTATGTTTTAACTTTTATAAATTCATGCTAATTAAATCTAATAATCTCTTGTATTTAGCATGTCGATCAGTCATACACTAATTAAATTATGCTCGCTGAAATTGAAGATATACTGTCATCTGTATTTCCTGCATATTTTCCTTGTTCGATCGATGACTCCATAAGATTTATGTCAACTGACGTAGTATCAATTTCTTCTATATTGTTTACGATGACATATTACACAAAGATACTCAACAACATGTAATCATGCAGCAAATGTCAACAAAACAGCTATGATAGAATCAAAAACATTTTTCCCCAGCCGAGAACTATAAAACGTGTTAACCTTTTCATATATGGTAATCATATCAGTTTGAATGTCTTATAAAACGTGTCAACGTTTTCATATTTGTTTTTTATTAGTTTGAATGTCTTGTATAGCGAAAACACTCTTGCTTACATAAAGGAAAGTTTTACACGTGTCACAATTTTCTTTATTATGATGTTTAAATTAGGATATTTTTCATATGGTGAAAACTTTGTTCCCACCTATAAATGCTTATTGTTATCTTGGTTTGAGGTCATTGGTCCACCAAAACGAAAACCGGGAAAATGTTAAAGGTCATGGTCGTTTCCTATGATTTTCCCTTTGGTTGTGTGTGCATCTTATATTATAAAAGCTAGATATAAACGGATAGGTGCTAAATATGTGGGTTGCTTGGACGAATGATCGTACGTTCACTTTGTAATTTTTGTTTGTGTTGTCTTTCGTATATGCTTATGTGCCTTGTCTATAGTCCCTTTTGTGTTTCTTTATTTTTATAGTGATTGAGATTGTAACACAACGTTGACTGTTTTACCCCTATTTTGACATATTTGCCAATTATTTCTGTTTGTTTGTTTTGTTCACACATGACATATATGTTGTCAATGAGATGGAACTGTCATACAAGTAAGATGTATAGCTAGCTATACAACCAGGTTGAATCCACCCTTATCCTACATAAGAAAAAGCTTGTACCAAGTCAGGAATCTGACAGTTGTTACATGTATCCACTTATTTTATGATTTTTGGCTGCTTTTGAATTATGCCATTTGATAAGGGTATTTTTGTAATGAATTTTCCATGGAATTCAGTATTTTTTAGATTTTTTCTTTTTTGTAGCGATCGGATTTCATCTTACAGGAGTCATTGTCCTTTTAAAGATGTTAAAACGTAAGGTATTACAAAAACGAACTAATTTTACTATAAGATGAAGACATAGTTTACTTTTCAAAGGGTTTGGTGACAGCTGACCTTGAAAGTTATAATTCTAAAGTGACTTATGAAACCGGAACAAGCTATATTTCTATGTTTGCACTGAATCAAGGGGAATATACTAAGAAAATATATGTTTTTAAAATTAGTATACAATAAACTTTAAATGAAGCCCGTGGTCGCCTGCTGTTAACTGGAAGTAGCTTATTATATCCCTTATTTCGAAGAAAAGTACGTAAAAATCATACACCTTTCGAATAAGTGGAAAGTAAGCTATCTTTTTTATCCTGGAATCATAACTGTTAACCAGAAGTAGAAAATGATCTCCCATATACAAGTCAAAAAAAATATAGAAATCATATATTTTTTGAACGCAGTGCATAGAAAGCTATCATGTGAGACATGAAATAATATTTTCTCAATAGAAAGTAGCAAAAAATTATTAAAGGATGATAATTTAATACACTAGACACGCGTTTCGCCTACATTTGACTCATCAGTGACGCTCAGTTCAAAATAATTATAGAGCCAAACAAGTGCAAATTAAAGTTGAAAAGCATTGATGACCCAATATTCCAAATAGTTGTGCCAAATTAGGCTATGGTAATCTATTCCTGGGATAAGAAAACCCTTGATTTTCGAAAGATTCAAAGTTTGGTAAATAGGAAATTTATAAAAAAAAAAAAAACATATAATTGATATGCATGTCAACACCAAAGTGCTGACTATTGGGCTGGTGACGTCCATCAGCAGTGACATCGACCCAGTGGTGTAAATAGTTATTCAATGCACCAGGCATATAATTTAATACAGATCAAAATAGTTATAAAGCCAAACAAGTACAAAGTTGAAGAGCATTGAGGACCCAGCAAAAAGTTGTGCCGAATACGGCTAAGGTAATCTATGCCTGGAATAAGAAAATCCTTAGTATTTCGAAAAACTCATTCTTTTGTTAACAGGAAATTTATAAAAGCATTACAATATAATTGATATTCATGTCAACCCCGAAGTGCTGACTACTGTGCTGGTGATACCCTCGGGGACGAAATGCCATCAGGTAAGCTTTTTGGTATCGCAATGATAGATCTTGATCACATTGTTGTGATAAACGGTAAGAAAAAATTTTATAGAAATAATTCATTATAATTCTTTCAACGTTGAAAGATAAATCACTTTACACTATAGCTGCATGTGGGTATCTCTAGAAGACGAGAGACTTTACGTTGTAAGATATATTTCCAATAATCTGACAATAATACAATATGACGGGAAGGACAGTAAAACCTTACTGACAGAGTCTGATAAACTGATTGAGCTAAAAAAAAAAAAAAAGAGGGACGAAAGATACCAAAGGGACAGTCAAACTCATAAATCTAAAACAAACTGACAACGCCATGGCTAAAAATGAAAAAGACAAACAAACAACAGCACACACGACACAACATAGAAAACTAAAGAATAAACAACACGAACCCCACCAAAAAACTAGGGGTGATCTCAGGTGCTCCGGAAGGGTAAGCAGATCCTGCTCCACATGCGGCACCCGTATGATGATGTGTACTACGACAAAAAGAAAGACCTATTACTTCTGTGCACTGAAAAAGGTACGGTTGATTTATACAAAGTCGTATAAAAATGTACATTTCATATCTTAGAGTTTCTTATACTTGCATAATTCCATCCGGAAAGCCTTAATTGTATATGTAACAGTACAAATTGGAATACCCAGTGATGTAAGAAGTTATCAAAGGTACCAGTATTATAATTAATTTTACATAAGACTCATCAGTCACACTCAGTTCAAAATAATTATAAAGCCAAACAAGTACAAAGCTGGAGAGCATTGCAATCTATTTCCCATACTTAAGACAAAAAAATCATATGCATTGTATGGAAACTTTATATTTTCTTATTATTATGACGAAAAATATAGTTGAACGTCAATAGTAAATTAAACTTAAAGTAGTATTAGCTTTCTAGAAATGTAATTTGGAAAGACCTTCAACATGTACATTTGTTCTCAGAACAGTTGGTTTTTATTTTTTTTCTTCCACTCTTGTCAAATATTTGTTACTCAATATGTCACCCATATGTTTTAAATTTGCGCGAGGCGCGAAGCGATCCGGTTACACTTCAGAAGATACCTACCCGTCACTATTTTGTTTTATCTGAATTTCTGTGTTACTCTTAATAGGCGACTGACACTCAGACCTTTAAAATATTTTTAATGCACCTATCTAACACACAGCAATAGTATATATCATTCGAAAGTAAAACATGTGTAGATTCCATTTTTCTCGGTCGTAAAAGTGAAATATGGTGCATTTTGTTTTAAATTGGGGTCAAAGGTCTTTCATAAAAAAATGAAAGAATAACACTTTTGTAGTATCATTGTCTTATTTGAAGCAGCTAGTAATATAGTTAATTCAAATTTTACTTTACACGATACTATGATAAGGTCGCTCTGAATATGAGTTGCATATCGTTCATGATTTGGTGATAATTGACGTCATTTTGACGTTTTCTATCTGCTATAGGTTAAACAATACTTTCTACAAAAACGACGTATAATAACAACTATTTTACCGTAAATGTGTTAATATTAACTATAATTGATGGTGTGACATGCAAAATAACAAAAATATGATGAAATATTTGAAATTTGGACGAGGAAAAGGGGGAGAAAACAACGCAATAAAGAAAGTAAAAAGTAGATGTCATTGTCACATCAACAGTGACAATAGTCTCCTGTTTGTTAACAGCCTACAAACCGTGTCAATTTTGGAAATCACAATCTAAAATGTTACATACAACCACAAGCAAAGTTAAAGAGGATAGATGATTCACATTTCAAGTCTGTCCGTCCGTCAGTCTCCACTTGTTTGCGGCCTGTGTCGAATTAAATCAGGTAAATTATACATTTATACAGATAGGGGCCAGCTGAAGGACTCCTCCGGCAGGACATATCTCACGTTCAAATTCATGGGGGGAATATCAGATTTGACACATGTTTGAGTACTTTTAGTTGCAATTGAGAAAGAAGTATTTTTCGATAGTTATTCATAATCTCTCCCTTTTGTAAGTGCAAATTGACTAAGAGTAATAAGATATTGGTTTTCTACCAAAAAAACGTTGACATCTCAGCTTCTATGGTCCTTTGAATTTTTTTTTAAATACTTTGTCTATATTTGTACCAAAAACAAATACTCTTTTTCGAAGCGTTTAGGTCCGTTAACCTGAGGGAAATTTACAGAGAAAGCGATTGCGGAAATTTGATTGAAAAGGTGGAGTGTGTAAAAGTGTATAAAATCCAGAATAATACAGTGATAAAGATATGTATTAAACAAGTAATGAACTTTTTAATGATACGAACATCATTAATTTGGGTTTCAAGCCGAAAATATCTAAGAAATGAAAAAAATATGAAAATTGGCACCATTTTTATAAAAAAATTCCAAAAATGTTTTTTTTTTTCGCAAAAATTACTTTTCTTATTTTTGAAAAGTATTTTTTTATATATTAGCATGTTGAACGTACATAAATTTGCATTGTGACGACAGAAAATTTAGCTACAGGTTAATTTTTCACACTTCAGAACTGGTGGTCACTTTTCAATTTGAAATTAATTCTCGATTTTAATTCAATTTTTACAAACATTGCACCGTACGATTTATTTACGACCAACCAAAAGGAAGTTCAAATATTATACTATAACATATTAAAAAAAATTCAGTTGTGTGTTAGGTAGGTGCATTAAAGTCACTAACTAAACGTCTTTCTGAAAATGTCACTCGCCTATAAACCGTAAGCCTAAAATTTTTAACATTTTTTTATTTGAGATCCTTGAAATATAATATTGAAAATCAGGTCAACGTCAATGCATGGTCATTTGTACATTTGATTCGAAGCTATCTGAGGATATCTTATATGATCTATTGTTCCTGAAATGTTGAAAAGGTAAATCAAATATAACTTCATTCTGGTACAAAATAAAGCCATAGTGGCTTTTACAACAGGTTTAATGACATTTGATCTTACTAATGTCAATCTGCAGTGATCTTGGGCAAACTGGAAGTAGCTTGTTTTGCAGTTATTCAAGGGAAAACACCGTCAAACTAAGATTTAACCTCAAACTAATTGCAAAAGAAAATGTTTTAGTTCTAATCTATAGCATTATGCCCTAAATATACACAGAAAAATGTCCCATAAAATCTAACTTGAGGAAAACTTAAAATCAGCATTTTTAATTTCCTATGAAAATTAACATTGGAGGGGGAGATAACTCTAGCAAGCATGAGTCTTTTTTGGTCAGTTTTTGGTTGTTTTTCTTGAAATTTATGTATAGTATGATACTTTGATGGGGTTATAAGTTTGCATTTGACTAAAAAATATTCTCCTCATAAAATGTACAAAACCGAAGTGTTATGGGTAGTTTTATTTTTTTTCGTGCATTTTTCATTAAAGAAATTGCAAATTTGAAGCTTTGAAACCATTTTGAAAAAATAATGTAAAAATTTGGTATTGTTTATATCTGTATATTATATTTTTTCAGCAACTTACTTATCTAAAGAAATTTTAAACCACAAAAAGAAGAATACATGCTTAATTATTTTTATTAAATCTGAGATTCTTTACCTTGACATGTTGAAAAACTCAATAAATGGTTAACTAATGAATTACGAAATCTATTAAATAGCTTGATAAAATATATGAAAACACCTTAGAGTTGTTTGTTATACTCTAAAGACCGCTTAAAAACCAAGAAACAATGCATTGTGATGAATAGAAGCGGTAAAGTTATAATTTTGTATCAATTTTTATTGATATTTCTGCCTTTTTTGCAAGAGGTCTTTCTCTTTTCAATGCAAATCTCCAGAGGAGTTTTAAATGGTGTTTTTTTTAGTCTTCCTCAAGTTTGATTTAATGGGACTTTTTTCTGTGTATATTTGGGGTATAATGCTAAAGATTAAAACTTAAAAATCGTCTGTTGCAATTACATTCAGGTTAGGGTAAAATTTATGCTAGATTGACTGGACTACTTAGAAACAATACACTTTTACAATTAACATTTAATAAATTGTTAATGACACCAAAAGTCCCCTAATGTTAACGGTAACTTATTTTCTCCGTTTTGTAAAGAAAACATATAAAGAACCATTGTTTTCCAAATAAGTGAATAGTTATCTTTTTTATGAAAGAGTAACCATATTTTTGGGGGAAGCAAATAATCATCCATTTCAAAGTCATAATTCATAGATTTTTAAATACGTTTGAAGAAACCTCAATAGTAACTTTGGGTAAACAGGTAGTAGTTTCTTATCAATTACCAAGAAATTCAATGTGGAAACCCTTTACTTGTTAACAATTGGTTTATAATTTTAAAATATCATTCTAAAAACCGCAAGAAGAAGAAACGGTAATTCATATGATTTTATAACTTCGATTTATATGTATTAGGGTCATTTAATAATGTTATTTATCTACGATATTTCTTTTTTTGCTTTATAAATTTATAAAAGGATACATTTTGATAATCAATCAGTTTTCTACAATAAATTTTAGGAAATGATTTCGGATGCATTTTATTAACACTAATATACGTGTTAATGAGAATACCTCCCGTACATAAGTCAATATCTGTTTTAAAGTTTCAAAACTGAAAAATCGATGTTAGAATTTTTTTTTTAGAATTCATTACCAAGAATATCTGTACCTTACCAACGACTCACAAAAAGCTCGCAAGAATCAATTTTTATGTATTCATGAAATAGATATAGGAAGATGTGGTGTGAGCGCCGATGAGACAACACTCCATCCAAATAGCAATTTATAAAAGTAAACCATTATAGGTCAATGCATGTATATAACCTTATCATAGATACCAGGACTTACTTTTATATATACGCCAGACGCGCGTTTCGTCTACAAAAGACTCATAAGTGACGCTCGAATCCAAAAAAGTAAAAAAAATAAAAATAAAGTAAGAAGTTGAAGAGCAGTGAGATCCAAAATTCCTAAAAGTGTTGCCAAAATACAGCTAAGGTAATCTATTGTCGCTTATGTTATTCAACTCTTAAAAAATAAAATGTTTATGCTGCAATGATGGTGTCACATGTATGTTACACTATATTCTATGCCTTTGAAAGAATGTACGTTCTAGCATTGCCTATGTCATAACAAAACATAAAAATAGAAACAAAAAGGTTCAGTTGACTCTAAGAATCAATTCATTCAATTCTATAGACATTGTATATGATTCCGCATTTTTCAGCAGACGATTAATTTCAGAAACATCTATGACTGCACGTGTTCTCCAGGACAACTCTACGCTGCATACAACGGGTTTGTGTCTCCGTTATATAAGAAACTAACCAATCAATACGTATAAATACATTGTAATAGAACAACCATAAAATAGCGAGTTAGAAAACGCCTTCCATATATTTTTGTATTGAATGTTGTACAAAAATAGAACATTTAGTTCATTGATTAAGTGTTATAACTGCACAAAAATAAATGGTAGTGGAATTTATTATGTGAGTACAAAATATTTGTTAGTGATTTTAGTCTTGATGCATGCTTTTTTATCATTAATTGTTATTGGCTTTTAACTAGCTCTCAGTAACTGCAAGTACTCTCAAATCGTATTGTATTGTTAATTTGGCCCGTAAATACTATTTGTAATGTTTTTTGTTAACTATGTTAATTTATTCCGGATTTTATCTGGTCTTTATACCTGCCTTGATATGTGTTTGGTTTTATTATAATTTTCTCTTCTTTGTACTATGAACTTCAACATTTTTGTTTTGTTAAAAAAAAAATGTATACAGATTAGACCGTTGGTTTTATCGTTTGAATGGTTTCACACTAATAATTTGTAGGCCTAATAGCTTGCTGTTTGCTGTGAGACAAGGCTCTGTGTTGAAGACTGTAGTTTGACCTATAATGGTTTACTTTCATAAATTGTCAATTGGATGATGAGCTGTCTCATTAGCGCTCATACCACATCTTCTTATACCTATATGTAGTTTTGTTTTTGAAAGATGTGGTACATTGGAAATTCATTAAATTCAAGATTTGATAGCAGCATATACAATTTTGATATTTACTTACAAAATAATATAATCCCAAATCAATATCTATATAACACTTAAGTATGTGTTAATGAAGTCACCTCTTGTGCAAATGTGTTAAATGATGTGTAAATTGGAGATCGAACATGTTTAAAGCAATAAATTATTAAACGTGTTGTTTTCAATCTTTTTACATCACTGGGTCGAAACGTCTCCTGGTGGACTTTCAGTCCCCGCAGGTATCAAAAGCTCAGTAGTAAGTATTTCGGTACCGACATGCTTAAACAAACTTTACTTAAATTTTCCGTTTTTAAATTTTTTAATTATTAAGCAACTAAGGTTTCATCTCCCTCAGGAAAAGTTGACTTTAGATGGATTTGTCTATTTATTTTAGGTACTTTTGTCGTATAGCTCTTCAACGTTTCGGTACTTATACATCCTCGGATTTCAAATGTTTGCCTTTGAGCGTTCCAGATGAAGGTAATACCAGAAAAGCGCTTCGGACGCAATGAATTATTCAACTGCTGTTTTTCAATTTTTTAACCTATTTTTATTTTTTTTCATGGATTGTTTAATCATGATGGCCAGAGCATACAGGTATTTCAAAGTGCTATTTTTTTAAGACAATCAATGAAAGTTTTTAAAAAATCCCACCTGCTTTTTTTCAATATTATTTGTACAGTTTTGTGTACTACATGTACTTCCGGGACAAATTACAAATTATGGATAACTTCATCAGCTTATCTCAAAATATGGATGTTTGCAACTCTATTTAAAAATAACAAATAGGTTTCTTTATTTGAAAGAAAAATTATGAAGAGAAAAAGAAGGGGTTAGTAAACTTGTCTTAATTGCACCACGTTGGTAACTCTGGAGAATTTCTAAAAAAAAAGTCAAACAAAAGACAAACATCCATCATTAAACAAAGTCCTTCCTATTTATGTCATGAAATATTTTTCATAGAACGATTTCTCTTTCAGATGCTTTCGAAAAGATTGGTATGATAGAGAATACTTTCATTCATTTAATGAATACACATCCAATTAGTTTTTTTTTCTTTCTGTGCCATGAGTTATTTGTGACTGACGGGCGCTATTCTGTTTCAAAATATTAAATCTGCTCCTTGAACTAATGACCAATTATGAGAAGAAAAGGTAGTGTTAAGTTAATTGTTTTAATGGCAACACTTTGGTAACTCTAGAGAACATAAAACAAAAAGAAAACCCAAAAGGAAACAACCGCCATTAACCAAAGTCCTTTTTATTAATGTCATGAAACATTTTTCTTAGAACGATTTAGTTTTGAGATGCTTTCGAAACGATTTATATGACATAAGACCATGGACACTAGTTTAATGCATTTTATCAATAGAAAAACATGTTTCCCCTTTCTACACTTTGAGTTATTTGTGACTTAATGACGATCATTACTCTGTTTCAAAAAAAAGTCTGTTTTTTTTAATTGATAGAAATACTGATAAGAAAAATTAGGGGTTACCAAATTGTTTTTATGGCACTACGTTGGTAAATATCAATGGAAATGTCTGACACAAAATCAAACAATCGCAAGCAAACATCCTTAACCAATGTCTTTCTCCTTAATTTAAGAATATCAACGACATGTCTGTCCCCTTCCCAAAAGGGTCCATAACCGCTGGGCCTTAGATAAAGGTATTATGCAGAAATATATCTGAGACCATATTTTTACGGTTTTAAGTCATCTGATTAACAAAGAAACTTTAAAACATATTTACCTGATGTACGGGAGGTATCATAATTAACACATGTATAAGTGTTAATAACATGAATGAGTAACAGTGTCAAAAGATAAATTGCAGAAATATATCAAAAAATTAATGATTATTATAAAATACACTGCTTTTAATGTCTTAAGCGGGGGAATGTTCTGTACCATATGTTTAACCAGGAGAACGCCAAACTCTCTAAACCTGTTAAAGAATTACGTACCTATCAGCATATTATCTTATTACCATACTGTATTCAAATGTCTTAATTCCAAACTCCTTAAGACATTAGACGAATGAATTTTCTAATGGTAATTATGCTTTTATACATATGGCATAAAACGTGTCTTAATAATTATACATCCCTGAATTTTAAACGTTAAGACTTGATTATTTCTCTTCAAGATTAATTTATAAAAGCGACTTCGGTCACACGACATTTATTAGGTTTTTGATTTTGAAAACATTATGCTGACTTTAATCCGTCTGTAAGTGATATGTCACATTGATAAATACACCTATCATGGTCACCTTTGTATTACGGATTTACTGTTCGGTTTGCCTTTTTTATTATGTATTTATCATTCGACCATAATTGCATATTGTCCATAAATAAACTCGTCAAAGATACCAGGAATAAAAACTCTTATATTTGGGCTAATCGGGCGTTTCGTCTACAAAAGACTAATCGGCGACGCTCGAATAAAAAAAAAAAACCCAAAAAGTCCAAATAAAGTACGAAGTTGAAGAACATTAAAAACCAACTTTCTAAAAATTTAAGTTAAACACAGCTAAGTTATCTCTTACTGCGGTGGAAAAAGCGTTGTTTATTTCAAAAATAACCATTGTATTCGGTTTTCGACTGGCTACGACTTTAAAGTCCATAGTTTCGGGTGATGCTACCAATTACTCAGAAGATCCTCGCGTGCGCTTGGGTAAGTTTTATGAATGTATTTAGTGAAGAAAAAATGTGCATTCCATGTTGTCTATAATGAAATGTGTAATTCAATAACGAATTTATTGCCGATCATAGGCAATCATTTAAGTAAAAGCATTACTTGGCTTCAACGTCCTAATTGAACTGGACTTTTGACTTTCAGGAATTTTTTGTCCTCAGTGCTCTTCGGCTTCGTACTTTATTTGGCCTTTTAGCATTTTTTTTTATTTGAGCGTCACTAATGAGTCTTTTGTAGACGAAACGCGCGTCTGGCATACATATAGAATGTTAATCCTGGTATCTATGATGAGTTTATTGACCTAGTTTTAAAAAAAACGTTGACCCCTCACTCTGGTTCACGTTACGCTAATGAAATTGAGCTCTAAATTTGATTTATTCTATTTTTTCCGGAACAGTTGTTCAATGGCAGTACCCTACACATCATAAAAATATATCAACTTTACAAATTTTATAAATAATAAAAAGAAAATTTTCTTTCACGTTACACTTTGTGTACGAATTTTGTTATAAATTGTCCAATTGATACTCAGACCGGAAATACATTCTTTTCCTGTGTTCATATTCGTAAAGTGTACTTTAGAACTGCAGTGTGTTTAAATTCCCATTTCCCCGTATATGAACAATAGATGTCTTACAATACGATTAATAATATACTCTAACGTGTTTACTGTTTATGGACTTAAATAACAGTGTTTTTTACACAAAAATTTACCCAAAAAGAGTTATGATAAAGACCATCAAAATACATTTGTTTTACGTTATGAATTGGTATGGATACATACTATTTCTAGATCTCATCTTTACTAAATCATGAATCAGCGTTTGTCGATATGTTGATCCTAGTATAGTCGTTTTTTCTCAATTGTGCCATTTTTACCTCTTTTGTGCTTTGGCATTGCGGGTAATACATGCATAACAATTGACTTTTACCCTGTCGTTGTATCTATTTTTTTCTTCTTTTTTGGAGAGTTCATGCAATTCTATTCGATTTGTTTGTTTCTTAATTTGTTTCTTTTGAATCGATTTTCTATTTGATGGTAAAGTGCTGGTGCCTTAATATACTGTTGTGCTTTATTCTGCCTTTTCCGAGTTAGAAAGATAGATATTTGTCTTAAGTATCTCATATTTTTTAATTTAAAAACATTGATATTAATCATATTAATGGTATATATTTTGTCGTCCATTTGCTATCTATTCTTTTTCTAGATAGACTTCGGCATGCTTTGCTTTGTATTCGGTATGAAAATTTGTGAACTTTTTTGGTTTATTTTTTTATAAAATATTGATGTGTTGGTGTGTTTTCGAGCTATAAAGTATGTAACAGTTATTTTATTTAAGCCCATTTATAGAATGATATAGTCTGTTGAATTAAACTAATCATTGAAACGTGTCATAAATTCTAGAACTATAATTTTTGTTAGATATTTTCAGGGATGGAGCAGATGCTATCGGGTGGTCGGGGACAAATTAGTTCATAAACATTTCTTTGTAACTTTCACTTCTTTTTTTTGGAATATCCCAAAAGCGTTCTTTATTGAATTATTTTCTACATGTGACAACAATATTCGTCAACACTAGTTTTAACTTATACTGCTAGCATGACTGATACATTTACAGCCGCCACTTTTAATGAAGAAGAATTCAATGTCAAGGTCATTCATTTCATCTGCTCCTGTTCAGGTAAAAGGTTAAACATACTATTCAACTTGTACATTATTTGTCCTTTTTAACTTTTTTTATTCGAGAGTCCCTGATGAGTCTTTTGCATATAAAGCGCACGTCTGGCGCTATACAAAATTCAAATCCTGGTATCTATGATGAGTTTATATGCATGCATGTAACTGTTTTGCCTTATCCGTGTTTAGCATCTTTTTTTAATCTTAGATTGTTTATGCTCTTTGACGACATTTATCATTTAATCTTTGAACTGTTTTGATTCAAGCGCCACCGTGGTGCCTTTCTAAGACAAACTCGTACCTTGGGTTCTAAATCATATGCCTGGTATATTTGTTGTATTATTATTGCATAATCATAATGATATTTGTTGTTGAAATACGGTGATTCTTAACAAATTATGTTTTGTTTATTTACCACATGCAAAAAAAATCATACGGTACAAAGAAAATAACACCTAAATCATATAAATTCTAGATATTTAAACAATGTATTTGAAAAAATCCAATTCAAAACTTGCTATAAAGCAATAAATAATATAAGGTTAATACTAAAATGTACTCGCTACAAGCGGGGACTGACGTGGTACATGTAGTATTGATTTTCATAGTGTATTATTACGTTTTAATTTATGTCCGAGAAAATTTACCAAAATGGATGATTTTTTAGCTAAGAAGCACATGATTTCATCTATGAACTCAATAGTTAGTTCCTGGTTCATGAGTTATGAAAACAACAGGAATATACACACAGACAATCACTAGTCATCTTCAAATCATGTGTAGAAGAAGAAGGTAAGAAAAGGACTCGAATTAAAAATTTTGAACTCAATATCATGAAGACCGAATTAAACTATGATAAGGTTGTACCATCACTACAGACATTCACACGAACAAACAAAATGGTACAGGCTTATAACATAGAGCATCATCCATTCTGGTTTTTTTGTAATACGTAATCAGACGAGTGTAAGGAAACTATCCAACATCTACAGACTATGTCTTCTTTTAAGAATAAATGTGCCTGTAAAGTCAGTTTTATCACATTTTCAATTTAAAACATCTTTCTTTCGAATCTAAAACACAAACATTTATCATCCTCTATTTTCACATTTACAACAACCATCAAAATAGAAAAGTTCGATTTCAAGGTCATCAATTTCGTCCGCTAAAGATGGTGGAATTGGCTGCTTAATAACGACAGCGGATTGTAGTGCTTGCTCATGCATACAACGACATCCGGTACAACCACTAGCTTGACTGAAATGATAAAAAAAAAAGGAAAGTGATATATTTGTCTACACATGCTGATTTTGGTGTATGGTAGGTAGCATTGATAGTTAGTCAATTCACGGCTGACACAACAAAAATTGCATTATAAAACAATGTTGTTCAGGTAAAGGGTTGAAAACACCTTGTATGTGTCTATTTCTAAGACTGAGAATAATTTGTTTGTCTTTAGCGTTAGTGCGGTGTTCTTATAGGTAGCCCTCAGAAGTTTCAAAATGAAAAGTTTTATTGAGAACCTTATATGAAAAGTTACACAAATACGTGATATTTTGATTAATTTGAAGTTTATGTCTTTCCAATACCATAAACATGTAAGATTTTACAAAAGGTATATAGCTAAAATTTTAAAGTTTTACAACAAATTACAACAATTGTATAGTTTTAATGAAGGGATGCTGTTTTATCGACAATTCGTACATTTAAAAAAGAAGATGTGGCATGATTGCCAAATGATACAGAAATTAACAACTATAGGTCAAAGTACGGCCTTCAACAATGAGCAAAGCCTATACCGCATAGTCAGCTTTTAAAGGCTCCGAAATGAAAAATGAAAAACAATTCAAGAAAACTAGCTAAAAAACCTAATGTCTGTACAAAAAATGAACGAAAAACAAATATGTTACACATTAACAAACGACAATCACTGATGTACGGGCTTTTAACTTTGGACATGCATATACATGCAAAATGTGGCGGGGTTATAAATGTAAGCGGGATCCAAAACCTCCCCTGTCCTCAGACAGCGTTGTAACAGTACACAATAAGAATAAACTATACAAAACATGTTTCCTTTGATTATACTGCTTAATATTTACCTATATTAATAACATACTAGAAAATATAAGACATTGACGTCATGTAATAAAAATGATGTATCAAAGCAGCAACGTCGCTTGTTCACGTCAATCCGTGGCCATTTATCAATAAAATGCAAGCGACATTCATACAACCGAACAACTGTCTTAACGTTTTGTAATCGTAAATTAAAAGTAGTTTTACGGACTATTCAGTTTATTTCATATTCACAAAAACAACAAAGTATACATGTTTACCTAGTTGTCGATGAACAGAATAATTGCATTTTTTTATACTGACTTTATTAGTTAGAAGATCAGCTCGGCCAAATAATCCAACAAAAACCGTGTTATTCTCAGTCTCTTTGGAAGGGAAGCCAATACGTCTCAACATGTTGCACTAGCCTATTTGCTCAAGTAAATACAACTTTTGAGTAGAGATGGGATTGATCTGACGACAATTGTTAGGTCATATTTAAAACATTTGTTTTATATCTAGATACGTTTATAACATCCTTCCTTAGCTACCATATCTTTGATATTTATACATCATTAATGTTTGTATACGAGCAAATCCTTGAATTTCAAAAAGTACGTTATTATGGACATTCATAGTTATCAAAGGTACCAGGATTATAATTTTGTACGCCAGACGCGCGTTTCGTCTACATAAGACTCATCAGTGACGCTCATATCAAAATATTTATAAAGCCAAACAAGTACAAAGTTGAAGAGCATTATCATAGCTACTGCTGTTGATAAACCTTCAATCATAAGATAAGATTTAAGGGGGAGGACAGGGGTAAGTGAGACAGGGAGAAAGGGGGTAGGAGAAAGGAGAAAGGGGTGGGAGAAAGGAGAAAGGGGGTAGGAGAAAGGAGAGGAAGGCTGGGAGAAAGGAGAAAAAGATGGAGAAAATAATAAAATATGAAAAATTAAAATATCTCTTTTTTCCTGTAAATTAAAAAAAAAAGGAGAAGAGGGGTAGGAGAAAGGAGAAGAGGGGTAGGAGAAAGGAGAAGAGGGGTGGGAGAAAGGAGAAGTGTACCCCTTGTCCTCCCCCTCAGATTTACACAGTTTATTTATATCAGGTGAAACGTTGTATGACAACATACAAAACAAGGATATTTGCACAGATGTTTGCCAGATATTCGGACTCATCTTTTTTTATCCATGTAATGCCATTAAAATCTTTGCTCCGTAAACTCTACATTTCTTACTCCAATTAAATTAGATATAGCATGTATAGTTTAAAATACTATCTTTGAAAATATCATAAAACCCCTGATATTTTTTGTTGTTTTTGATAGAAAAAAAGGTATTCATGTTAAATACATACAATAATCTAGAGAAAATTATTTCCCGCCAAATTTTAAATGGCTTATATCTCGTAACATAGATCCTTCATCTTTTCTGCAATTTTAGTCTTATTTATATACTATCAAATAATAACTGTCTTTTGAAAAGCTTGTTATTTTCAAATGTAGTAGCGAACATCCGTAAGATCTTTAAAGGGCATTTTTTAAAAATATAATACACAACACTTAAGGTAGCACAATACAAAGATTTTTCATCCTAAATCAGACATCTTAAAACTGTCATATTGTGATGTCCATACTTGAATGAATTTAGCTTCTTTGTTATTCATAGCATCCCAAAATATTTTCTAGATTCTTGCACAACACTGTTTGACCTCCAAAACCATGTCTCAGATTTTTCCTATAGTATTTCATTCTCTCATAAATCTTTCAAGATCAATTCATAAGAGGCCACTGAATTCAATTGGGTATAAATTTGTTCTATTGATGTTTTTGGAAATCTAAGACACGGTTTTGGAGGTAAAGCTGAGTTGTACAAGAATCTATAAAATACTTTGTGATGCTATGAAGAACAAAGACGTTAAATTCATTCAAGCGTGGACATCACAATAGAGCAACTAATTACATAATAATTAATTATGTAATAATTATGCCATAATGAAATTATCACAATTTGAAAGATTAACCTTTCTTCTTTCTTCTGGTACCTCATTTATAAAATATAAAGAAGGATGAATTACATCAGTTTAAAGTTATCTGATTGGGAGTAAAAATTCTTTTTTTTTTTTTAACTATGATAAAAAAAATGATTTATAGACAGTTTTAAAACATCATTGGCTATTTACACATCCTTAATGTCAATATTCCAGGTTAATATACGAGAAAATCCTTGAATTCCAAAAAGATCACAATTATGGACGTTCATTGCAACTGATCATGATGTTCACAAATCTTAAATACTAAAAGACAAGATTGCAGTTCATCGAATTATGCAGGAAAAGTATGATAATCGTGCAACACAAACTCTATCAAATACCGCGGAGAAAACTAGGTATTTTACTAATAAAATTCATCGTGTATTACCAATGTCATTTCAACTGACCGGGCGGAGCTTACGTTTTAATTTGCATAATAACAGTCTATTTGAAGATGTGTGTGATAAGGATGATAGCCATTAAAATTATTACTGATTTCTAATCACCTATCAGTGTCATCAAAGGAATTTAAAAAAACAATGACTGGGCACTTCATTAATGAGTTTATCCTAAAACACCTATCTATAGATAGACTGGTTTATTGTGAGCGAATCGGTTGGCCTCCGCCCAGTCAAGTGATATACATCGAGTAATAACTTACCTTGAAATTTATTAAATATGCACAACACAATACTAGTATACAAAGTATACTCTTCATAATAACATTCAACACGAGTACTAAGGCAAAATATTTGAAAGAAAACAGATTTTTCTGCAAACCAATGAAATCATAAATTGTATTTATAATAAAGTAAAATATACCCCACTTTCTGATCAAGTAATGTTAAAAGTTAACACATCAACATGTTTTTGATGAATCGAAGTTATTTTCTAAATGCCCTATACATGTTTTGAGGCATTCTTCATTCAGAAAGGTTTTTTTCCTCGAACATGTCACTAGTAAATTTTTTAAGTGCGTTGATGCTCGCTCTTTTTTGTCCGGGCAGCTTAACAAGAACATAAATAATTGCCTTTAATCGTTTTGGTAACATTACAATACGCTGATTTATTGCTTTGCCTTCGCTGTAACTTTGCCAAATCGTTAGTTTTGTTCATGCGGCCGATAGCACTGATCATTATCCCTTTTAGTATGTTTTTCATAACATTAGTCGGGATTATCGCCTTTGTCATCATTTTAACATAGTGAAACTTGGTATTTTACTTCATGTTCAGCTAGCTTTAAAACCATGTTTAATCTACTATTATACTCAAGGAAAAATCCGTACCAAGTCAGGAATATGACAGTTTTTTTTCCATTCGTTTGATGTGGTTGAGCTTTGATTTTGTAAATTATAAAGGGACTCTCCATTTTGAATTTTTGTATTTTTGTTATTTTACTTTACTATAATTCACTGATACATTAAAAAAAACTATATTTATCAACCATTTAAGCATGTCTCAATTCAGTGCATAAACTTATAACAATACGAATGCTTCAATAAAATCAATCAACAATGAATGATCAATAATTCGCCGTTTCAGAATCTAATGCATCCTGGGTAATATTTTCAAAAGCGTACACCAAAGCGTTTTGATTGGTTTAAAACGTTATAAACAATGGAAATTCAACCAATGACGTAACGTTATTTTCACTTTGGGGTACGGACAATGAAATTACCCATGATGCTTTAGATTCTGAAACGGCCAATTGCATTCGTTGCTGTCTGCCATAATGTATCACACTAAACCTTCATCTCTATCTCGATTGATTGATTGATAAATTGACATCAAACCAAACAACTTGTATGTATCTTTTATTTATTTGGTGTAGTAAGCAGTCATTTATAACATGTGAATGTTTGAGATACATTTTTGTAATTTTCATAATTAAATTTAGAAGAATCCTTTTAATCAAAATTAAAAATCAATTCATATATAACCACATATATATAACCGAACACCTGAATATGGGATTTTTTCATTTTGTCACATTTATTATAATATTAGAATCATATTCAAAACAGTGTGATTGTGGCCATTGATTGACGACCTAAATTATCCCAATGACTAGGACAGATTATGTGAACGTTTGTCTGTAACTACCACTGTTCACTACTTACTTATTATAGAATTTAAACTGTGGGTCACCAAAGGTATTAACGTCCTTAATAATAAAATACTTGGAAAAATTAATCAGGAATAACCTTTATGTTTTGATTTATATTATCGATATAAATCAAAACATCGTACAATTCCTGATTCGTTTTTCGAATTACTTCATTTAGGTGTTGAAAACCTTTAGTGACCCCTCAGTTTAAGTGTCTTTGACAAGTACATAGTGAGCAGTTGTCGTTACAGACAAACGTTCACATAATCTGTCCCAGTCAATGGGATAATTTAGGTCATCAATCAATGGCCACAACCACACTGTTTTGAATATGATTCTATTTATTTTATGTAAGTTTATTTAAAAAAAAAATAATAGGAATCAAAGAACATGGTCAATAAATCATATACATTATGAATAGTTCAACATTAGATTTGAAAAAAGACGACTGTAGCTTTCTCTTTCCAATTTGATATTTCCATCAAAACAATAAATATAATGATGCTCAAACTAAAACTAAAATGTACACGCTGCAAGCTGGGACTGCCATGGTAGTATTTGATTTTCATTGCTAATGTTTCCATATAAAATTTGTAGAAATGCACTAATCTAAACTTATTAAGACGCAAATATTATCTATGAAGGCAATAGTTGGTTGCTTAAGTTGTTTCAAAATAACATGAGCGTTCATCTTCAAATCATGTGACGGAGAAACCTCTAAATGTTAGACAAAAGTAAGAAGGACTTTGAACCTCAATTGTTCATTAACATAAAATAAACTATGATGAGGTTTTATCATCATTAAATATAATGTTATGAATGAATAAATTGGCACCGGCCAATTACAAAGAGTTTTTTTTATTTTCTCTGCCAATGTGATCAAATGAGTTTGAAAAAACTAACCAAAATTTGCAGGCTAACAAATTGTTATGCCTGTCCAAATAAATTTATCGCATTTTTCCTTTTTAAAAATCTTGCTTTTAATTGTAAAACACAAAAAATGATCATCCATTATTAACACATTTACAACAACCACTGAAATAGAACAGTTCAATTTCCAGGTCATCAATTTCATCTGCTAAAGATGGTGGTATTGGCTTTTTGATAACGACTGCGGATGCTAGTGCTTGCTCGTGCATACAGCGACATCCAGTACAACCTACAGCTTGACTGAAATGATAAAAGAAGCAAAGTGAAAAGTAAAATCACAAAAATACTCAACTCCGTGTAAATTTCAAAAACTGAAGGTTTCTAATCATATGGCAAAATCAAAACCACAAACAAATCAAACGAATTGACAACAACTGTTATATTCGGGATAAGCTACAGGCATTATTCTATGTAGGTTAAAAATTATCAAAACAAACAAATATGCAACAGGGAAGCACAAAAAGGCATTTAGACGACGCACATTAGCAAGAATGAAAGACCAGAAATTCAAAATTTAATATGGCTGATAGCACAATCATGGGATACATAAGTACAGAGCCACATCATATGTAACAAAGAAACACAAACAAGGCAAATAGACAAAGTATATTCACAAAAATTGATGGAAATGAATACAAAAACTATAACCGAAAAAAAAACCGGAATGACAGGTATGTAAGTCCATAGCCTCATCAAGTATAAATCACAAAAAACAGACTAAACAGTATAATTAAAACTTAATAGGACGACATATGCTTATTTTAGTTTATGGTAGGTTTTTTGAATAGATAGTCAACCCACGGCTGACAGAAAGGAAATGACGTTAAAGTACAATTTTGTTCAGGTAAAAAAGCGTCTTTTTATATCAATGTCTTTTTTTAATACCTCGATTTTGTTTTTTGTCCATGGATTTATTAGTTTTGAACAGCGGTATACTACTGTTGTCTTTATTTAATAAGAACGAAAATTGCTTGTAGCGTATGTGTGATATTCCTATATGAACCCCTTATAGGTTTATGTGGAACCCCATGGGGTTTATAAATTGAAAAGTTGCACAATAACGTGATATGTTGACTTATAAGAATGTTTGTTTCAAAGTCTATTCTAAAGTTTTCCTCTGTCAAAAACTATAAATTTACAGTATTTCTGAAATTTATAATGTTTTACAAAAATGACAATAACTGCATAGTTTCATGCAGAGATGGTGCATCGAAAAAATATTAATGAAATATGTTGAGATAAACATCGCTTTGAATAACTTAGTTTGTACGTTCATATGATATTTTATCCACTGAAAAAGCGTAGAAGAGATACCTTTGCAGCGTTTGCTGTGATCTCATGGTTTTTAAAACTACCAGTTGGATTTAAATTACCTCATGTAAACATAAGTTAAAAGATCAAAATTATGCCACCTAGTATGTAATACCTATAGGTTTACGGTATGAATTTTGTCATTTAGAGGGACGAAACATTTAGTTTGATAAAACATATGATATCCAAATAGAAAATCTGCATGTGTATTCCAAAATACTTATAACAGAAAAGAGCAATACAGAAAAACCGAAGGGTTAAATATTTCTACTGCATAATGGATGTAATGGGAAAACAGTGTACATTAAGGGATTATTTAGTGCTTATGCAAACTTCAATGATAACGATACATTAGCCCTTGTACGAGATGAGGAAAAAGTAAAATCACAAAAATACTGAACTTAAAGGAAGATCAATTGGGAAAGTCCATAATCACATGGCAAAATCAAATAACAAAACGCATCAAAAATGAATGGACAAAAACTGTCATATTCCTGACTTGGTACAGGCATTTTCAAATGTAGAAAATGATGGATTAAACCTGGTTCTATAGCGCTAACCCTCTCACTTTAATGACAGTCTCATCAATTTCCGATATTTTTACATTGATGCGTTAAATAAACAGACACAATAAATATAATAGTCAAAATATGGGTACATCAGTCATCATCGTTTAACAATTTTAAAAGGAACAATTTAACAGAACACAAAAACATCTACTATCTACGAACACATTTATTGAGTGTCTGACGTCAGAAAATTTTATACGTCACATAAATGATATACAAACTCATACGTCGAATCCAAAATTGCAACGCAATAAAACAAAATCTAACCAACGCCAAACATAAGTCTACAAATACAACTTAGAAAACTTAATATTTATCAAAAATGATCTCACAAGAACCGCGCTGATCTTAGTTTCTCTGGTAGATATAGCCAATGTGTCTCGACATGTGGCACCAGTCTATTTGCGCAAGGAAATACAACTTCGGTGAACAGAACATATGTTTGTGTTCACGACACTTGTAAGGACCTTTTCATTTTTAACACAAATATCATTTTTTTTTTATTCAGTATTTCTTTTAATCATCCTGGGCTATTCACACATCTTTGATATTTATACATCTGTAATGGTAATATTTTTGGATTATATTCTTGAAAATCCTTGACTTTTAAAAAGAGTATGATTCTAGACGTTCATAGCAACTGTTGTTTAAAATCTCAAATAGGCAATAAGATAAGATTATAACATTTGTTTATATCTGATAGAAACGTTGGATAACTGCATGCTTAGTCATTTTTATCACAATTTTTTTTTTTTTCAATATATAGATATTTTTTAAACATCCTTGGCTATTGATAATCAATCAGATAAGATAAAATTATATCATGTGTTTATATCATATAGAAACATTGTATGACCACGTGCATTAATGCTGTTTAATAAGTGTATTTCTTAAAACTTAATAAAGGGTAGTGAACGATATCAGAGGGACATTCAATCTCATAGATCGAAAACAAACTGACAACGTCATGGTTATGAAAGAAAAAAGACAAACAGACAAATAGTACTACACAAGATACCACATAAAAAAACTAAACACCTATTAGCACCACAAACCCTACCAAAAACAAGGGATGATCACATGTGACACCCGTCGTGTTGCTTATATTATAACAAACCCGGTTAATCGTCTAATTCGGTAGGACATATTCGTGAAAAGGGAACAGGATTGCAGTTACGACATACAGAACATATCCGATATCATCTGTAAAACAGATATTCCGTAACGATCAACCAAGTCGTGATGGCGTCCGTAACATTTACAAAGGGTTGAGTTCCACTTCACTATTTGGAAATCTTGGTTCAATAGTTTACTTGTTAGCAACATTTCTTTATATTATACGGACATTACAGTTAAATATTTTTGTATAAAAAAGGTAGACTCAATCGAATATTATAAGTTAAATTGAAAAAGACTACATCATGAGAATAAATAAAACAAGAAAAACACGCAGTTCATAAATCTCTGCAAGAATAAAATTGATCATCTTCCATTTAAAAACAAACTTCGGTGAAAGGAGCACGTGCTTGTGCTGACGTCAATTGTAAGGTCATTTTAAACGCAAATTTAGTTTTTGTTATGTATAAATTACTTGTCAAACATCCTTGGCTATTTACACCTTATTGATATTCACAAAACTGTAATGTTAACATTCTGAAGAGATTTACAAGAAAATCCTTGACTTTCAAAAAGAGCGTAATTATAGACGTTCATACAACTGATGCTAACAAAGCTTTAATGAATAGAAGAAGATAATTGCATTTTTTTATGTATTAGATAAAAACGTTGTATGACCACATGTATTCACTGCTATGAGATGTTCAAAATGCGTTTCTTAGAAATCTAATAGTCTACCTTTAACATGTTTAAAACATAATAAAATTGAGAATGGAAATGGGGAATGTCAAAAAGACAACAACCCGACCATAGAAAAAAAAACACAACAACAGAAGGTCACCATCATGTCTTCAATGTAGCGAAAAATTCCCGCACCCGGAGGCGTCCTTCAGCTGGCCCCTTAACAAATATATACTAGTTCAGTGATAATGAACGCCATACTAATTTCCAAATTGTACACAAGAAACTAAAATTAAAATAATACAAGACTAACAAAGGCCAGAGGCTCCTGACTTGGGACAGGCGCAAAAATGCGGCGGGGTTAAACATGTTTGTGAGATCTCAACCCTCCCCCTATACCTCTAGCCAATGTAGAAAAGTAAATGCATAACAATACGCACATTAAAATTCAGTTCAAGAGAAGTCCGAGTCTGATGGCAGAAGATGTAACCAACGAAAATAAACAAAATGACAATAATACATAAATAACAACAGACTACTAGCAGTTAACTGACATGCCAGCTCCAGACTTCAATTAAACTGACTGAAAGATTATGATTTCATCATATGATTATATTGCTGAGTAAATTTTTTGTTTGAATAAAGCAAGGACACATCGAAAAAATACTAAAAGACACAAACTCAGTTCATAAAACTATGCAGGAAAATAAATGGTCATTGTGTAATACAAATCATCAAATACCGTGGAGAAAAGGAGATGTTTCACTTTTTATATTCATCGTGTAACGTATGTTGAAATATGGAAATTTTTCGTCCGCTAGCTTACATGAGCATTGGTTTTCGCCTCTTGTCGTCTGGGTCACATGATGACAACATGCTGAGTATTTGTATTGCCTTCACGGTAACTTGAGGGTATCACCAGCCTAGTAGCCAGTACTTCGGTACTGGGATGAAAATACGGATTTTTTGTGTTAATAAAATTTACTGTTACAAAATGATAGAAATTATTATAAATTAAGGAATGTATCTCCATCATGCAAAGCTCTGATTCCTTTCACGGATTTGGCTATACTTTGTGAACGTTTTGGATTATAGCTCTTCATCTTTTATATAAACTTTGGATTTTAAATATTTTGGCCACGAGCATCATTGAAGAGACATGTATTATGTATTGTCGAAATGCGCATCTGGTGCAAGAAAATTGGTACCGTTGATTTTATTAACATATCGGTAGTTTTGCCATGCGGTTCAAGCAACTTTCTATGAGCGCTGATTATTATTTTGTAATCTGTTTTACATTCCAAGAGTGGGAACTTTTGCCTTTTGCATCCTTTTAACATTGTATGAACAGCGCTGTTGTGTTAAATCTTCAACTAGAGGTTAAGCTTGCTTTAAAATCGGGTTTAAGGTAGATCAAGTGTCTTCCTTCGACTTGGATTTTGAAAAAGTGGATAACAGTCGGTCTAGATTTTCAATGACATTTGCAAATTTTGAGTGTAGTATGTTATTCGTGTGTATCAATTTTCATGGTTTGTGAAAACTTGCATATTCGTCGATATTTGAATTCGTGGTTTTGCCGATCTCTGTATGCAAAGCCTATTAAAAATATGATATTCGTTGAACAAAAATTGGTTTCCAAGGACAAAATTAAATATTCACAGACTTTATAAAGACCGCAGTTAGAGAGTAAATATAAGTAAAGAGTTAAAGACGTTTCAAAACGGTTCCAGTGCAAAATAAATACAATTGGATTTTATCAATTTGTTTACATTAATCTAAGAGGTACATAATGCGTATTCTCGCTCACATCACAGAATTACAATATCATTTTTAAATACTAGTATAGCATTAGATAATGGTATATAAAATTTATCTAAAATCTAGGAAAAATGTGCTTATTGTTTCTGTCTTATTGTCAACTTCCAGTTTCTCATCAGTATCATATCATATTGCCCATATGTGGCGTTTACGTATCCCAAATAATCCGTTAAGCGCATGCATGTTCACATCTGCGTCTCAACTCAGTACATTGTAGCTTCATGTTTTCGTAGTCTACGACCTTATCTTAAATATCAGAAGAGTCGTCATGTTTCCTGTTCTTAACTTTTATTTTTAAAATTATAATAGCAGTTGTTGCTAAAACTTTCAACAAATATAGTACACATATTTTTTTTAATTTGTGTTAGTTTCATTAAGATGTATCATCATATTTGAATATTTTAGATTAAAACACAATATTTCATAAAGGTTTCATGTAAGTATATATCAGATCAGTACACTCATATTTTCTACTTCCTATTCTTTTTGGTATATCGGTCGAGGAATAATCCCGAGACCCCAGATCGTATGGGTAGAGGGATGATAGCTTTCAAGATATGGAAAATGAAAAGATTGTAATTATATTTTTATCATATACTTTGGACATATTGTTTGCATTTTAAGCCGAATACAAATAGAAAAAAAGTATTTATATACTGCAACTCTTTCATATGAAATAGGGACCTCGGTGGCCGAGTAGTCTAAATAGTTACTACAGTACTCTAATTCGCTAGACAGTCAACACTGAGGTTGTTAGATCGAACTCTGTTCGTGCGGATGCACTAGGCTCCAACCTGAATTACTAGGATAGTCAATGTTCCTATTGAAGGTCGTTGGGTTTTTTCGGGCACTCCGGCTTCCTCTACCAATGGAAACTGTCCGCCATGAAATAGCATAAAGTCGGGGCTAAAAAACGACGTTTAAACGCAATAAAAAATCAAGTTAAATCAAAAACAAAACGAAATATTCGAGTTAAAACATTTTGTTTTGTTTGAAAAGGACAACGTTAAATTCCGCGAACCTGTATTCTGTACTGATGTCGCAAATAAAACTTTACGAAAACTTTGTCAATATTCCAATGTCCTAAACAACGCGATACACGGCTGTATAATATATCTAGACACACGGTCAATTTAATTTGACTACTTTGATTGTACAGTTGCTGATGTCTGTGAAATATTAAAGAGACGAACACCTTGTTTGTAGCCCATTTTACTGCATATATCTTTTTTTCAATTCAAACAATGTAGATGATAATCTCATGTTAAATAAATCGAGTGAAGTCATCAGCAAAAAATTGAATAGTGTTAAAACTCGAAAAACACGTTGGGATGTAGTGCATATTTTTTAAATATTAAACAGTATTCCCAATTTGGCGTCTGCGAAACACGAATTCTTAAATAAAACGGTGGGACAGCTGCATCCTCGTTTAATATGAGAATGCCAATTTCTGTTATTATAATTACAAATTGTTATGTCAGTCAAAATATAAATAGATTTTCTGATTAAACGCAGATGGATTTTTGTTCAAAACAAACATCTGGTGGTGTTTTTTTTTTTTTTTCTCAACGTATATTTTTATTACATTTGGCATTCGTTTTCGTCTTCATTTACGTAAATCTTACTTAATTGATAAATATATTCTATCTGAGTCTTATTTAGACGGCTATTAGAAACTAAATATTTGTTTCTCCACTATGGACGTTTGTTTTACTTTGGTTAAACATCAATGAAGAGTCTTATGCTGAAGTTACATCATTCCTGAAAAGTAAATTGATACCTTCTCTCTTTTATTACAACTAGGTCTTGGAGATTTTCGCTTATTTGTAGGTCATGCAAACATTGCTTGATGTTAACCATAGTCTACAACTTTCTTGATAGATTTGTCTATCTTTCAACATATTGGCACTCAACAATGAAAAAAATTATGATCAGAGAAAAAAGTTTAATAACACAGATATCGAGCTCTGATGAATAATCGGCAGGTGTTGATATTAATTAAGTAAGCAGACAACTTTCAATGTCTATTAAAATGATATTTATTTTAAAAGTATTTATTATCTTTAATTTCATGTCAAGATTATTCACTCTAAATTGACTTTTTTGACAAAATAAACAATACAGTACAAATGTTCAGTTGCATGCATATGAATTTCAACTTTATGAATTTAAGAAATGAATGTTTAGATATATTCAAAACGATTTATATTAAACAAAAACATATGAATGATATACAAAATTTGATGACAGGTTATAGTATATGTTTTACAAGAATATCAAAATTTTCACGTTCCAAAACTTTTTTTTCCTCATCTTATTACTGGTGGTGTTGTTTTTTGCGACACTTGTCACTAATGTAAGGTTGACTTAGTGACCCCCATACCAAAATTGTGTGGAATTGTGTAAAAGTGACACTAGGGAAAATCCTATTACTTGCAAAATAAAAGAATTGCATAATCATTATGTTATGAGCTGCATTATTTGGAATAGCTCCTCATCTTTTATATAAGCGTTAGATTTCAAATATTTTGGCCACGAGCATCACTGAAGAGACATGTATTGTCGAAATGCGCATCTGGTGCAGGAAAATTGGTACCGTTAATTTTATTGGAAATGTTGCAATACCTCGTTTATACACAAAAAAGCATACATTTGCAACAGAACGTGATTATAAGAAGATAAAGTGTCAGATGAAAATACATAACGAAAATACATAAAAGATAACACAAACATTGACAACACATTGACAACACACTTATTCATAGTTTACAGATGTCTGCACTGATATCTGATAAAATGACCAGCTGGCATCGACTTTTTTATGCTTACTTTCACTTTAGCATGATGCCTGTCATCAGCTGGTACTCATTTATATTTGATCTGCACTGATCACAAATTGTATTTTTATTTCTATTCTCTATAACTTTTCTTTGAGAGAATGAAAGAGAACTTTGTGGTAATGGCAACTATAATGGTTAAAAATGTTGCAAACATAGTTCTTAAATATCAAATGCAACAAAACTAATTCGCAAAGAGTTAACTATAACTCTGCATTAATTACGAATAATACTTCAAAAAAAACTTGTGTGCATTACAAGGCACATGCCGCAGTTGTGTTTCAATACAATGCGTGTGTGTTTTAATATAATGCGTGTAAATATGAATATATCTATATATTGTGGATGTGTACATATAAGCAATACATCGTTTGGTCATAAAAAAAAGGTTTGATAACATTTTGTTTATTAAAATATTGGTTTAAATTTTAACAAAATATGATAAAAGAATAAAATTTCGGTGCTAGGGTTTCAATAGAACTTGATATCTCTGTAATATATGATTTACTATTAAATTTGTTTTCCTGAGTTAAATTTGCGCTTCAAAAATCACAAAAATTCTGAGAAACAGCTTTTTGAGCGTGTATTTGAAATTATGTCTTATTTATATTCAATTTGAAAAGTATATCGAGACTATGCTGATAATTATCGCATTTAAAAAATGTTGTAAGAAAACGAATTCATTTAAATATAAAATATACTGAGTATATGCAAAAAAAAAATATAAATTTATGACCAAAGGTATATGTGTTGATATTGTACATGCAGTGCAAACTATCTATGCTATATATATATGTGTGAATAAAGGAGATTTTAAGTTTTATTTGTAAACTAAGATTTACATAAATACTTTATATATGAAATATAGAGAATTTATAGTTTAAATGAAGGTATACAAGACTGCATCCTTGTGACTTTATAAATGATTGTTTTAAGCATTGTGATATTTTTTTTACCATGAAGGATTTTCAATGAAAATTTGAGAAGCACACACAAAGTTATAAAATGATATTTACCGCTAAAATTTATTAAGAATGAGTATTATCTCCATTAGAAAAACATCAACTCCGTGACTTCATATCAATGAAATGTTGGTTTGAAAATTTATAAATAGTGCTTCTTCATTGAGTATTTCCACATTTTTTAAAGAAAAATTTTAATGACTTTGAACTAAACCAAAAAAAATGGCATAACATAAAAGTTCCCTTAACCGTAGTTGACGCATTTGCAACAACCATTAAAATAAAATAAGTCAATTTCCAAATCGTCCATTTGATCTGCTAAAGAAGGTGGAATGTGCTGTTTAATAACCACTGCTGAAGCTAAAGCCTGTTCATGCATACATCTGCAACCGGTACACCCAACAGCTTGACTGAAATATATAGTAAAATGAGATTAAAAATCAACAATAAATGATCGTTGGTAATATGGAACACTCATCTTGTAAATTGATAGTAAAAACTATGAAATTTTATTTTTTGTGATTTTGAAATATTTATACATTGTGACTTTTCTATTAGACGGAAAGATCTAAGTTTATAACTTTGAATTGTTTGTGATATCGAGGTTTTTTTTTTATTTGATTCCTTTGTATCTACAGCTTCATTCTGAGAAAACGTTAACAAAGTATTACAAACTAACGGGATTATACATCATCATATGTTCTTTGTTTATTGATATTTAAAAAATTTATTGACTTTAACACTTATCTTTGCCAAAATTTGTATTGAAACATTTAAGATTAATATCAAGCTGCTCATCTTCTGAAAACAATTATAAATAAAATATTAGCACGTTAAAAACGTGTTTTTAGACAACTTACTATTTTTTATCAGTCTAAGTCGGTTTTTATCACCGATTATTTTTTGCTTTAATAATATTCTAACACTAATTTTTACCCTGTCACATTTTTCTTGATAGGATATATATTTAGTGTTTGCATGTGTGGGCTAGATGGTCGAGTGGTCATAGTTGTTCAACTACTGTGCCACTAGCCGGTCAACAACTAAAGTTCGAGCCTCGCACGTGACAGGGGCTACAACTCAAATCTAAATTGACTATGATTTCCAGTTTCCTCCCGAAAATTGGAAGGTTCTCTCATGGCACCTAAATTTCCCTTACCATTTTACACTGACCGCCACCAAATAGCCAATTGTGCTGATAGTGGCGTTAAACATCAAATTTCAATCATCAATCATCAGTTTTTACACAAATATTGACGATTAATGTGAAGAAAAATACAGAGCATTGTGCACCATAAACCACACCAAGCAAAGCGTGAAATAAAAAAAAATACAGTCACTAACGGTTGATATAACAATATGTTTTTTGTTTTTTTTTTATTACACTTGTTATTACTATCATTTTTATTTTCATTTAAGATATTAAAAAAAAAAACTCTGATATCAATGGAAATTGGTCATGAAAAAAACAATCACAAATATAAGGCTCGAAAATAAGATGTTTTAGACATCATCATCGATAAATCAATTAGAAAACAATCCCGATTTTTAGTTAGTTAGTTGTACGTTATTTTTATGCTATTTTTCTGGAGCATTTTTTTTTATAGAAATTAATGATCATTATCTTTATGATTATAATTATAATTTTATATAGATATTCCCAATTTTCAAATTTCTCCATAATGGGGAGGGACTGTACAAGTAATCAATGATAGTCTACCAAAACAAATTCCAATGCTTAACGATGACATTATTTTTCTTGTAGTTGACAATATTTAGATAAATATTTCATATTAGATTAATAGAACAACCCAATTCTTGCATTTTATCAGTCCTTTCCTTTTCATCGTTTATATGCATGAATATAAAATTTAAAAACTATTCATCCCCCCTTTCATTTATAGATGTAAAATTACTTCCCTTTGGTTGTCGTCATTTTAATAAATAAAACAAAACAGAAACAAAAAATAAAACAGATTTATAAAACAACCCGTTGTACCTACCTGCAATTTTCTACTTTGAAAACCTGTCTCATTCCTGGCAGATGGAGTAAATTTCTATTGTCACCATTCACACTGGGTTTTAGATCTGGTGTTTCGAAGAAAACATTTCTGAAATATTAATATTACAATATTGAAAAGCGTAAATCAACAAACGGATTAAATGTCACATTGCATTGTATAAATTATTAAGGTATGAAACGATATTTCATAGCGTTAATTGAGAAAGAGGCAAACGATACCAAGGAAACACACGGAAGTCGAAGTTCGTAAAAAGTAAGATCACAACAATATACTGAACTTAAAGGAAAATCAATTCGGAAAGTCCATAATCATATGGCAAAATCAAATAACAAATCGCATCAAAAACGAATGGACAAGAACTGTCATATTCCTGAAAAGCACTTCATAGAAATCTAAAGACTGGCCAGAATGAACCCAATACGAAAACCGCAGGTATTAATCGTCATACTTTATGCAGTTATAAAGTTTAATAATTTCCTTTGCAAATTAGTTTGTGTACCGAACAATATTAACAGTCAAATTTGAAAAAAGATACAGTAAATATAGGTGGATCATGCGGTACTTGCATCATGTATAAAACAGTTTGTGTTTGTAGATAGATGTTTTTGTGTTCTGTTAAATTGTTCCTTTTAAAATTGTTATATGATGATGACTTATGTACCTATATTTTGACTATTTTATTTATTGTGTCTGTTAAGTTAACGCAAAAATGTAAATATTACGGAAATTGATGAGACTGTCATCAAAATGAGAGGGTTAGCGCTATAAAACCAGGTTTAATACACCATTTTCTACATTTAAAAATGCCTGTACCAAATCAGGAATAATACAATTCTTCTCCATTCGTTTTTAATGCGTTTTGTTATTTGATTTTGGCATGTTATTATGGACTTTCCGAATTGATTTTCCTCTAAATTCAGTATTTTTGTGATTTTCCTTTTTATGGGTTGTAAGTGTTAATAAAACAAAGAGACATCAGACGACCTTAAACTATATAACACATGTGAATCCATTCAGTAGAAAAAAACGACTAAACCATGAATGTGACAGTTTTTTCGATTCGTTTCGTCAGGGTTTACGAACATCCGCCTAACGATGTTTAATACTCATTGGTCTAAATTTAAAACGATCAAAGGCTCGCAATACAGTCTGGGTACTATTAATTATTATACACCATCCTGTGCCCACTGCTATTTGTAATATAGTTGTGTCATTATCAACCAAATATTATCAACCTTTATTGAAAATTTTGAAGTAAACATTAATTAATAATATAAATTGAAAAATTAAAAAATATAGCATTCCTCACATGGTTTTCATGACTCCAATTGTAAAAACAGTAAAAACCAAGGACATAAAAAGAGGTAACTTACATGTAATTAGTCAGATAGTTATTACAATTCCTTCTTGATAGGCATTACTTACGTTACACAACATGCGTGCATAAAATCATCGTTATTTCCTGAACCTGTACTGGCTTGTCGTTTAAATCTCATGTTATGAAATGGTCCGTATCTACGCCGACAGTCTACATTACAATGGTAATTATAAGGTGCCATACTTTGTGTTGACACTGGTATTTTATTTTTTGATCCATATAAGATCAGTCTTTCATATTCTAATTGTTCTGATGGTGTTCGAAAATATCCTGGAAAATATTTTTGTAAATTGTCTGGTGTAATTGTTGTAAATTTGCGGCTAGTTCTGAAATTGAAAACATAAATATAAAAATAAGTGAGATCTTGTTTTCAGCAGAAAGTGATTATTTGTGGTTTGTAAATGGATGATAAAACAAATAAACACTTTTATATTTGTCATAAATAAAGATGTTCGAAGTTTATCACTAAGCAATAATGGAGCCATTTAGAACTTGTCTGAATCTAACTTGGGATACTAGTTTTAGTCTTAGCGATATGAAGAGTGTATCAAACTCCTGACCAGTGTCCAATTTGGTCATTTCATTGACATTTTCTTCTTATCAAAATGTAATTTAAATGAAATGAAAAACTCAATTGCGACCATTAAATATATAAGTTAATTTTAGTGAAAGAGTACTGTACGTTTACATGTATGTACCATTACATAACAAAATCTTTATATCATTGTTTGTCATTGTTACAAGGAAATACCACAGGTCTTTTATGCCTTATAAACCTGGTGAACTTTTCTGCAGGAAAACACGAAAAAATAGCATTTATTTATGAATTACAGGGTGAAAAATGTACATTTATTAAACACGCATTTTATTATAATTGGTAAATTAAAGTTCACATTTCTGTGTCATTTCTCTAAACACTTCATGCACTGAAAGAGTGCAGTTTTCAATAGTACAATCTAAAATTAGCCATACATTTAAAAGCTGATATATTTTGTTCATCAAAATATGGGTGTCGCATTAGACAAAATATATCAAATAGGACAATTCAGATTTTAAATGATTTTATATTGTCTGGAGCTTGATGTTTTATTGTTTGCTTTAGCTTCTCGTGTGATTTTTAGTTGCTCGTACACCTGGCCAAACATTTTGGTGATGGGTGACATCCTTTTATTCATTGATTTTAACTGTATTCCGATTTTAAAGCTATTTTCTACAATTATCTTGTTAGCTTACTGCTTTCCTGCAGTAATAAAGAATATGATTTTCCAATTTGTGTATCTGTGGGTAACGTTGTAACTTCGAAAGATATCATTCTGAAATGTTATCAAAGGAAGTTTAAACAACTTGTCTTAATATAAAAAAAAATGTATAACATTACGTTACCGTTAATTCACGTTGTTGCAACCTAGATTGTGTACAAAACATTTATGGAGATTTCAAAGTACAGGGAATACATTTGACATCAAAAATACATTAGTTAAAATCTTATATTCATTTAACGATACATCAGTACGGTATACTAACACTTGCTAGTTCTATTATAGTCGTTTGATTCATTATTCAATAATATCGAATACATTGAAATACATCAAGCATTTAATAAATAGTTAAACATATAATGCAATATGAACACACAGCTAAGAGAAACTTAACATATTTAATATATTTTTATCTTGTTAGTCTGTTTCCATAGATAGCAAAGGTCGTGGTACCTTTGATAACTATTTATATCACTGGGTCGATTGCGTCCCCGAGGGTCTCACTGTGAAATTCAAACTCATTTTGCAATCAATAGACACATTGCACTTTTGGTATTTATGTCAAAACAATTATTTCAAACAAAATATAAAAAGAACTTACAATAATTTTTTCCACATTTGATTAAAATGAGTTACAGCTTGAGTCGATAATACTAATACTAATGTGATTGTCACCTGAAATAAAGAAAAACACAACATAAATACAAATACTAGAGAAAATTTAATGTTCATTTTTGTAATTATGTGAAAACAAACATTTCTTATTACATTAGATATCTTACAAGAATAGTCATATGATTTACAATATATAATGGATTGTGTCTTTTTCCCGATTGTAATATCTTGACTGAAGAAGAATTCGTATGGCGGGAAATTTGTGTAAAGCAGGAAATGCTTATCTTGTCGAAGCATTTTTTTATCGTTTCATCTTTAGTTCTTTTCAAAACATGATTTCTTGTCAATACCTTAGGTTTTTCTTCAATACTTGTGTGTTACCCTAACGAGATTTGAACACCGATTAATTATTGTCGCCCTTATTATTTCAGTGCCAGAAAATGTGTTTGAAGTAACTTTCATTAGGTACACAGAAGAATGTTTAACGTCAAGTACGCTGTAGTTGAAAGTTTTATATAGTTTTAAATAACTTCCCTAATAACATTATATTCCTATCATAAGACGAAAATATTCTTAACAAAATCTTTAGAAAGAGTACAAAGCACAAAGACATTACTTTAAGTGTCAACAATATGGTTTTATATACTTTTCATTAAATTGAAATGTCTAATTCGTAACAAATACATATAAATGTAAAAAAAATCAATCTCACTTAAACTCTGACATAGAAATCTAATGATAAGCAAACTGAAGCCATCTGAGAATCAGAAAATAAATCGGTGTTTCGACAGGGTAGGCAGTTAACCATCCACAAATTGTTGCTCCTTTCAAGTAACATATTTAATTTCGTTAAAACAAAAAGCCCTTTTACAATTGGTATATTAGTATGTAATTTCAAAATCATTAGAAGATAAAAAAAAAAAAAAGACAATAATCAATTAAAATATTTTATTTCATTAATTGTCAAATAATTTCCAATTCATTTTACCGTCACGGTCGTCTATATCATTATTAAGACCTTGAAGCAAAGATATGAGTGCAGACAGGTTTCACTAAATTTTTATTGGTAATTCGGCTGTCAAACACATCCAAAATGCAAATGATATGTGCTTTAGGATGACATGGTATGAGTTGATATACGACTTAAACTAGGTCAATTACTTGTAGAAAGAATATGGATCACAGCAGTGATTAAAAATTCGTTTGATATAAAGTTCCATGTCGACCAATCGCGTGTCTGCCTTACCAAATTTAAACCTTGATGCCCTTGTTGAAATTTTACCAATTATCAAATAAAGGCAACAGTAGTATACTGATTTTCAAAAGTCATAAATCGATTGAGTGAAAGCAAATCAAGGTTACAAACTAAAACCGAGGAAAATCCATCAACTATAAGAGGAAAAGCAACGAAACAACAGAAGTCTAATGAGCAACAAAAAACAAACGACAATGCAACATATATAGAAACGAACTATTAGATGACAACTGCCATATTCTGTAAAAATATTCCAATCCGTAGAAAACTACTACACAAGAAAAACTATTAAATTAATCAAATGCAAATGCATTTTTTGTAAGGTTAAATTAAAGTAATTGTTAATTTTTGGAAAGACCACTTGGGAATATGGGAGAGTAAGAGGGAAAGTCTAAAACATCAAATTTGTTATCTTGCGTGTGGATTGGTAACATTTTAATCCGTTATTGTAAAATTGTATATTTGTACGGTATTAATTAATCCAGTACCTACTTCATGATAACCCTGAGTACAAACAAAATGTTCACCTTGTCCAAGAAAATGAAATAAACAAATACAAGTCCGAAGTGATTTTTTGTGGTTTACCTTCATACAGAATAGTCAAACCGTTAAATTTTCCTAAGCAAACATTTTTGATCGGACCTCGTGTTTTGATATATAATAAGTACATTTCTGTTTTGATATGTGTGCCAAACAAACGCTATAATTGAACTCGAACGCCTCCTTAAAATGATTAAACATGACACGTTAACAATACAAATATAGAATGGTGTATCAAATAGTTTCTTTGCATGAATATAAATGTTCAGTTTCTAATTTTAGCACCTAGAAATGCTATATATCACACGTATATAAATACAAAAAGTAATTTAACAAATGTCAATAAAACATGTTGGTCCAAGTACAGATTATGCTGCAATGTAAACACTTGTAATCGCATGAACTCGAAACGAAATTAACCAAGTTCTTCGAAAAGATTATTCCGGAGCACCTTAGATCACCCCTATTTTTTGGTGGGGTTCGTGTTGTTTATTCTTTAGTTTTCTATGTTGTGTCATGTGTACTATTGTTTGTCTTTTTAATTTTTAGCCATTGCGTTGTCAGTTTATTTTAGATTTCTGAGTTTGAATGTCCCTTTGGTATCTTTCGTCACTCTTTTATCGCCTACTACACATCCATTATTATGATTGTTTATAATTATCAATCATAATTTAGATATGCTAGCATAATTTTGTTTTTTTTAATTAACGGATGAAGTTACGACTCCTTGTTTTAAGGGTTTTATTGGTATTCTTTCATCAATATCGCTTATACGGAAATATGTCAAAGCCCAAAATGTATAAATTTATAAAATGTTCAGGAATTGTTATGACTAAAAGGAACATAAAACGTACTGCTTGATTCCTAAAAGGGCAACTGCGCTTGAGATAGTTGGAACCTTTGTTTCTTCAACGGAAAAAAGTTACTTAAAAATCAAATAAGGAAAAGAAGCGTGTCCCTGAAAAGTAACACGACTATGAAATAACCTTCTCATTTTGTAGTAAAAGAAGTAAACATTAAAATGTGTTTCATACAATGAAAACAGTAATTACGCAGAATATATATTTGTCAATATGAGGGAATTTTTGCGACTGTCATAAAAATGATTTAGATGGCTATATAACGAGGTATAATCCCACATTTTTTTACATGAGAACTGCATGTTCCAAATCAGAAATATAACAGGTGTTGTCCATTCTTTTGATAAGTTTGAGCTTTTGATTTGGTCATTTTATTTCTGACTTTCCGTTTGCAATTTTCCTCGCAGTTTGGTATTTTTATTATTTAATATTTTTAAAAAGTTCGCATCATATTTTATAACAACATCAAAAACGGACTATATTTAGGGCTTTTAAGTAGTCTATGCGTTTGAACCGTCAGTTTATAACGAAGGGATATTACTCTGCTATAAACTTCTGTGATAGACTTAGTAAACATCAACAAATCAATCATAAAATAAGATTACGGGAAGTAGAATCGTTGCTGAACAAAATGGTTGATTTCAAATTGTCAGACACATATTAAAACTGATTTTCTATAAGACTTGATGTAATATTAATTGAAATAAGAAAATTAATTAAATTAGCTATTTTTGGTCTCGTCCTTTTATAGATATGTGATATGATAATTATTTATTTTTTCCAGGGCGGGTTCAGATATTGTCAAATATATTGATTTATTGATCAATTCAGTAAAGCTAGGTGTGGATAGCAATACCATTCAAAGTTTTGATTAATTTATTACAAATGTCTGAGATGTTTAATGATTGCTGTAGGAATATGAAAGTAAAAGTCATTAAAGGTATTAAGACAACAAAATGATCCATATGTAGAGGTTCTTTTGTCGACTAAATCTAATGTTGATCAAGCTAAGAATAATTCAAAAAGACTTTAACTTTTACAAACACGTCTTAAAAAACTCTCTTTCATGAATTTGATAAAATGTGTATTTCGCATAAAGCTTTTTATTACAGTAATAATATATCAAAACTGAATAGTTAGGGAAATGTCTATTAATCTTTTTATTTTCATTAATATACTTAGTGGTTATAGTTGTTGTAAAGATACTGATGTTATTCCATCGCTGCATTCTGTCATTACCATTACTTTCAGATAATTATATTTATGAAAATAAACTCATCATAGATACCAGGACTAAATTTTGTATATACGCCAGACGCGCGTTTCGTCTACAAAAGACTCATCAGTGACGCTCGAATCCAAAAAAGTTAAAAAGGCCAAATAAAGTACGAAGTTGAAGAGCATTCTGGATCCTTTGGTTTCCTCCATGTAGTTAGTGCTTAATTTATTTTTGTTCGCTAACCGCTACTTTTCTTTTCATAATTGTATTGCATATAGTCTAGAAAGCCATAAATGAAAATCGTATAAAACCCCTGTAATTTTTGAAAGAAAAAAAGTTGCTAATGTTTAATTTATGACAAATCTAGAGAGAATCAAGTCCAATTAAATTTTCAATTGCATATATCTAGAAAACAAGTATTCATTTTTTTCTGTTTTTCAGGTCCTTATTTCATATAATATCTTTTAAAAGCTTGTTATTTAGAAATAGAGTAGAGAACATCCTTAACATAAAAGCACATACAAAATTTCAGTCCAAATCGAGTGACCTCAGCTATAGAATCATAAATTTATAATCAAGGAAAAAACTAAACAGGTGAAAATTATATGACTTTTATTGGTTATTCATGTCATATATATTTTACGTTTGTCGAAACTTCTGTTATCTTGTCAGGTGTTGATTCGATGTAGGTACGTTCTACGTGATGATCTGCATGAGCCCTTTTACAGAACGTTTATCGTTAAATCATTCACTGATTTTATTTTATTATTTATAGGCAGACAAATATGTTTGGAAAAAAAAAAAAAAGTTTAAATTTTAATAGTATTTTGCTAAATCATTTTGCATATAAAATATATGTAGAAAAAACGTTTTTACTAAAAATAAATTGAAAAATTGAATATATTTTGGAATATGAGCAGAACGACAGGAATATGTAACTTAATGACATTTGTAAAGTTCAGTTGTTAGTCAAATAAATGATTAGTTAAACGAAATTGGTAAATAGGTATAGAAATACATCAATAATTTCAAGTATTCGAAAGGTTAATGTAAATTGGTGGTATAAAAAGAAAATTAGATTCGAAAATCTTAAAATTTTAAATGTCATTACAAAAATCAAATCATAATTCTTCGGTTTCAACTTATAAAAAAACACCTTAATTTAAAGCAACAGCAGTCTATCGGTTTCAACATTGTTTCCCTTCTTTTCGAAATAAAGAAATATTTAATGTAAATCACAAACAGGTGTTAATAATCATAAAATACTTTTGTAGAATAGATATTAGTACTTTCCTTTATATTGTGAAAATGTTGTGTTTTAAATATCAATAAATTGTTAAAATAATGACTTTTACGGTATAACTCATCAATCATTAAACAGTTAAATGTAAATAATTAAAAATTAAATTAAGCCATAATTTTTTAAATTTTAAATTAATATTAGTTCAAAGTCTATGTGTTTAAAAATGTTAAACTCATGTTGTCAATTGTTTCTTAGAGTATCTGTTGATCAAATGATGAATTATCCTCCGACTGAGTGGAACTTTACTTGATAAAGATATAAGAAGATGTGGTAGTCGCGCCAATGAGCAGTATTCTTTGCATTAGTGAAAACAACATCAATTGCCAAGTCATATTATTTACAAAAAACTGCCAATATTGTAATATTTATGAACAACAGAAGCCATGTTCTGTTTGTCAGATGTTCATATTTTTATTGATAAATTACGTGTGTGGGATAACTAAGAAATAAACAAACAAACCTTTTTTTCTTCATTACTATAACATTTAACACTTTCGTTTCGTACTTACATAAATATGACATTTCAAATAGCGATCAACGACTATTGTGGCATAAATATGTATATGGTATATATGATAAATGTAACCGCATAGTTATTACATGCACGTTTTATTACCAGACTAAAATAAAGTCTATGTAATTTCCTATAAGGTATCATGTTACAATTTTTTACGCTTTTTATGTGTTGCTAATAGATTTCAAAAAGTTCATTGTATTTGTTTTTTGTTCTTACATTGTTGTTGTGCATCTGTCATTACTTTCCGTTTGTCATTTCTAATGTTTTAGAAAAACGTATAACTATTTAATTTATTATTCGTGTATTTTAATAAAAAGTACATGATTTTATCTCTAAAAATAACAAAATATAATATTTCATAACTTTTTTAAAGTTTATATTTGACATCATTTGTTTTCTTTTAGAAATGACATAACGTCCATGCGGAACTTTTTAAGTATTTTTAAGTTTAAAAAAAAAGGTTGCATGAATATTGCTGAACATTAGCACTTAAAGAATATATATCAAACTGGCAAAATCGTTCAGCTTAAAAATGTTCTCGGGGGGGGGGGGGGTAAAAATGCATCAATGTCAATTTTGATCGTTTTTTTCTTTTTTGATTAGGAGGTAAATGAGATATCAAATTTCCAAAGAAAAAAGTTCATGTTAATACATTGTGTTATAAAAATAATTTGATTTCGATTGTATTCGATAGAATTTTTTGTATTGAGAAAGAAACACCCTGTCCCTGACTCACACACACATACACAAGAGAAATACTGTTGTTTCTTGTATTAAAGGCAAAATATATCAGTTTAGGTTTTTTATGCCGTTAGAAAAAAAAGCTTTCCCTTAAATTACTTAACCTTATCCAAAACATACTGTTCTGCAATACATCTTGCAAATGACTAACCTTAATTATGATTTAATAGATGATGCAAATCTGTCACACGCTTTGTACATGTTGTATGCACTTTAAATAAATCTTTTGCATGTGATCAATATCCGCTTAAGCCTAACATGTTCCGAAGTATTCAATCATACCACATCATTTTCATTTTGATGAATACTTTCTAAGAATATAAATCAGATGTACTGCACAAATTTAAAAATATAGCACAAATAAAACTTTCCAGCTATAGCTATAGCTTAAGTTTTTATAGTTGTAAGGATAGATTTAAACTTTTTAAATACTTTTTATGGTTGTTTATATGCAATTTCCGATTTTAAAGTTGAAACTGAGTGTGCACTTGCATGGCGGGTTACACAGGTTTAAAGGAGAACCTAACTCTATCAACGAACTTGGTCTCGTACCATAACAAAAGCATGCAATTCCCTACGTTTTTTGTTACTTAAATCGTCACTTCCTTATCAATTGACGAGATTTGAACATCGCCTTTCTTGAGGTAGTTGTATAACTTTTTTTTTCCTGACGGATCAGATAGTAAAAAGTGAAATCACAAAAATACTGAACTCAGAGGAGAATCCAATCGGAAAGTCCATAATCACATGGCAAAATCAAATGACAAAACACATCAAAAACGAATTAGCAAGAACTGTTATGTTCCTGACTTGGTACAGGCATTTCAAAACGTAGAGAATGGGGGGTTAAACTTGCCCCAAAGCGCTAAACCTCTCACTTTGATGACAGTTTCATCAAATTCCGTTATATTTACAATGATGCGTGATGCGTAATAAAGCTTGTTTCTTAGATCTATTGCTTGACGACGTTTTCTTTTATAGTCGTTCGTATCGCTAGTTCTAACGACGGGAGCGTCTTGAACCACACGCTAGTAAACATTCTTTGAAAACATTTATGAGTAAATTCCTTCGAGATCCATTTATCTATTAATGTCGTCTTTGTTTCCGTGTTGTTGTCAAAGTACATCGAACAATTGCATGTTAATTAACAACCTCAAAACAAACTTGACCTTTCATTTAACCTTCACAGATGTACAAATATACAGAAAGTTCGGTATCTTTAATTAACATATAAATACTTTAATGTAGCATAATGTGCATTTACAGGAAAAGTGTAACAAAAGTACAAAACTTCAAGGAAAGTTAAAAAGCTAATTTTCATACATATTAACACAACCAACCATTTGACTTAATCAACCAACAGAACAACTTGAAAATAACTGTCAAATCCCTGACTTTGTACAGGAATTTGCAAAAGGAAATAATGAGTTAATATAACAAAAAAAAAAGAAGTGGTATGAGTGCCAATGAGACAACTCTCCACAAAAGTCCAAATGACACAAAAAATACGTACGGCCTTCAACAATGAGCAAAGCCCATACCGCATAGTAAACATGTTTTTATAGCTAGCTGTAAGTCAGTTCCTGATCGAAGATGTCAGGTTATTTACGACTTTGAGTTTGAATGTCTGTTGGTTTTTTTCTCTATAAGCAAAGATTTGTTGACATTGGAGTCACATCACTTTCACTAGACTGGAGTAATTATGACAAATGAATGAAATACTTACTATTCGGATTATATGACATCCCGCCATCTTGGCTGATCCACAATTTTCTATATCCTTTTGGTAGATCTAAGATATACTTTCCATAAACCTATAAGAAGAAATAGCAAAACAATGAATCAACGACAACAAGTCAATCTGTCAAAACTGCGTGATCATTACAATATAAATTTTGTGCGATACATATCAATTTATTGTTTTATTATAAAATAATGTGGTAAATGCATAAGAAAAAAATAATTAATCGTTAGCTATAAAACAATTGTGGCTTTTTGGTGAAAGGGTGCATACTTTTAGAATTTTAATAATTAAATCATTTAGGTAAGAAAAAAATATTGTTTATTATTATAAATCATTTGTTTGGTTTTGTGGGATGATCAGGCAAATTGAAAATAAGTGTTTTGTGGTTTGATAAAACATGTTATAAATGAATCTAATAGATGAAAGAAGAGATGTTTTGCACATTTTTTTTTAAAGGGCAGTAACTTTTATTTTACATATTTCGGGTAAATCAAATGCAGGCTGTTAGATAAATAAGAAAAATTGTTTTGAACAATTATGAAATAAATAAACCTTCAAAAAAATAGAAGATTGAAGCCAGATTTAAACGATCAGTTGATTGATACTAAGTCTAAGGAAAATCTAAAAATAGATAATGCATAGCTAAAATATAACAAATAAATATGTACTACCAACAAGATAATTAAACAGCCTTTCAATAAATCTTGACATTCGATAGTGATGAGACTTCACAACAGTTAAGATTTCGACCACATCTTAAAATCTCTTTAAATCGCCAAAAAAGGCAAAGCATACAAAAGATTTATTCATAAAGGTAAGTCGAAAGCAAAATGACAATACCATGAACAATAATGATGAAAACGCCAACAATTCACGAAAAATAATTAGTTCTTTTAATCTACCATTATCAGCTTTATTTCAATCAATATCATTATCTAACTATTATATCATGTGGTTATGATAAATATCAATTCAAATTTGAAATGAACAAATGAAAAGACATTCTTCTTTTTCTGGTTAGACATTTCAACCCACATAAAAAAAAATGTGCGAAAATTAGATGGTAATTCTAATAGTGTTCCTTATATAATGTTCATAATTCACAAAAAGCTAACAGTTATGAAGAATTAATAACGATGATAAAATTCATGACATACCAGTGTTTTATGAATTATGGAATAACGATTGACTATAAGAGAGTTTCTTAACAATATACAATACATTTATATATTTTAAAAGTCATAGTAATAAATTTCAACTGGTAATATTTGGAATACAAGATAAATACTAGCAATATCAATAAATACTAGCTATAAATACACGGCCCTAATTTAAGAAACCTTCTTCGCACTATAATTAATCATAGGTACAGTGAATTGCCCATAACTAACGATTTACATTCTTCAAACGTTTATGAAACTATAAAGTAAGGTAAGAATATTTCATATGCCATTAACACTATGTTTATAAGGGACGATTTTTCGTTTCATAAGTGAAGAAAACTTATTACTTAGCTGTAGCGTCTCAAACATACGAAATATAAGTTTTCCAGATGCGTTCAGACTTGTTTAATTTGTCTTATGAAAACGTAATATCCTTTCCTCGCTAATACTCTAACCAAATACGACTTTTTACAAAAAGTCTTCCACGCAACGGATGATACTAGTCAAGAAGCTATAAAGCAACAGATTCGATATAAAGTTTAGAAACTAAGTGTTTTTAATATAAATATTTTGAGTTAGAAATCATTTTTATCAATACATGTAAAACATGTATCAGTGTTCAAAATACTAGCAGACTTACTTACCTTAATAATTCACAAATTTCCGATGTTTATTATAAAGTTAAGGAAATATTTGATTTAATAACTGAAACTTTTGAATGAACGTGTCATTTAGTTTTATTCAACAAAACAATACACGTAATACAGATCAAGTAATGAAACGAAGGAAAACAATGGTCAAAATAAAGGTTAAAGACTTTTATATTCTAGGTAACACAACATCATAAAGAAGATGCGCCAATTACGTAGAAATTTCCTTTGAAACTTAAATATTTGTACTTCCGTGAGGGAGTGCAGGCAACCATAATTACATAATCTGACTGAAAACATTAGCTTGAAATTATAAAGGTGTCAACCGGAAGTAAATAATGTCTACGTCTGTCAAAAATATCTAATATCAACATTTTAATGGCGGTAATTCAGTCATGTTTTAAAACAAGCCATGCTCTCAATTGAACATTTCTTCTTCAAAATATGACGCAACATACGCACAATTCACCTAGACATACACAAGGAAACCTTAATTACCTGAGATAAGCAAAACCACACTAAAGAGATTTGAGGTAATCAGTATTGTTTAGAATCCTGTAGTATATATACGATATCCAGCCACCACAACCAAAATAGAAATACCGAAATCAAAAAAAGTTTAATCGTATACCAAAACCACGTTAACTACTTTAGATTTAATATTTCAATCATCAACAAATCACTAAATAAGGAACTAACATGGGTTTTAGAAATTCCCTAAAAGCACCTCCGGATAACTACAACATCAAACCAATCTAAGACCAAATTCACCTTCAAATACTCTAGATATCCAATATTGGGTAAGATTTTCAATTCAACACGTATTCGGGGTTTCGTTCCCTTATGTCTGATTTTTGACAACATTTTATCATATAAGTATGAAACAGTTGCAACATACAGAATGTATGCATTTTCACTTTCATTTTGTGTTTAACATGTTTAATCAATGTCTTTAAATATGTATTGTAATAACATTTTATCATTAGCTGTTTGTTATTATCTGGCATTATATTAATATCGCTTAGGTGATTTAGCAGGGTCTCTATTATCCCAAAATAGTTTTAAAATCATGTTAGAACAACTATTAAGTAGCGTCACTGTTAGAACGTGCAACAGTTTACTGTCTACTAGAACTTTTGTTGACATTTAGCATAATGCCTCTAAAATGTATGTGTTGCTGATGTGTTTTTGTTTTATTCGAGTATGACTTTAATTTTGTTTCATTTGAATTCAATATTCCAAAAAGTTGCAAATGATAATTCTTCTTTGACGCAATGTTTGTGCAGGTATTATACTACGTCGTTGGCCTAGCCTATACACAGAATGCAAATAGTTTAAAGATGCATCTCGCGATAGATTTCGTTTCCTAAATCTTTTGATTTTCTCATTAGAATATTGAATGATAAAAGTTTTAAACTCAAATGTTAATACACAAATTGTTTATGTAAGAACTATTAAAGCCAAGGGGTTATTCATATATGTAATGATAGGCTATAAATGAACAACATCTATATATAAACACCAAACATCGCTGATTATCTAACATAGCAAAATATTCCTACTCTTGCGAATTATATAAGAATTATTGTAGATTCGTCTTACACAGGGTAAATGAACGGTTGTATAATTACCAACAAGAAAACTGTCTGTTAAAGTTCTAATGATGCCATTATACGTCACCGTACGTCTGCCATAAAAGGCCCATAAACGCATATAATTAAACATTGGTCAATGGGGTAACAATTTAAACAAGAAAACATAAAGCTTAATGGTTGAAAAAAAACCATTTAGGTAAATAAAGACAATAGAAGTAATACTGCTGTTCGAAAGTTACACATCGATTTAAATAACAAATCTCGGTTATAAACCAAAATCTATTATTTACAATTGTTTAACTAAAACAATCGCAAAATAAAACAAAGAATATTGCTATAATATTGAAATTTAAACATCGTACCGTTATTGGAATGTTTTAAGATTATTTAGCTTTTGATCTTTACCCGTGCGCAAACATAGGAGGGATAAATACACATAGTTGAGACAACAAAAAATAAGTGCCTTGTCTGCGTTCAATTTTTATAGTCTCTTTTGATTGACTTGACACAGACAGCATCCTGTAAAAGACTTCACGTTCATATAAACCACCTGTAGCTAAAGTCATGTGTTTCCTTATTGGTATATAAACGTCAATAACGAATGTAAAAACAATGTGGAAATCTTTACTTAACATCACACTACTATATGATATAAAAAGCACTATATTGGGCAGTTTTTCAATCAATGAAATGCAAAAGAATGTTTTTTATTGGATATTTTTCAATTTGTTGACGAACCTCAGAAGGACAAAAAGTCGACAAAAAACTGACAAAATTATCGCAAAAAGAAGGGAAAACAATAGACTTTTGACGCACAATATTCATAAAGTGTTATTTTCGTCAGCTAGAAAATACAACATAGAAAACTAAAAACTGATTAACACTAACTCCGACAAAACACCGGGAGATCTCAGTTGCAATTAAGGCATGCAGATCTTGCTACAATTGTATCACTACCCGTGTTTATCGTTGATATCGAGATATATAGTCTCAGTAATGCAACAAATAATGAAAAAAGACGGCATAATGCAAACTATAATTCAAACATTTTCGTAGTCATCTGAGCGAAAACTTCCAGAAAATGATACATAAATTAAAGACATTTGATTCAAACCAAATTCTAACCTAACGTGTACTTTCACTATAAACTATATTTGAATTTTGATATGTGCACAGCAGATGAATCAATATCCTTTTAATAATTCGTATTGGAACCATTGACCACAACTTGTTACATTAAAGATACACGAAAAAATTCAAAGCGGAAAGTTCATTATAAAAGGGCAAGAGCAAAAGCCCAAACACTTCAAACGAATGGATAACAACTTTTATATTCTGGGTTATGTAGTAAACTTAACAAAAACGACGGTTTATTATATGTGATTGTTTAGGCTATTTGATATGTTACAAAACATTCACTATAGATCGTCGTTAGTTAACATAAGTATTTTTCAATAATTTTACATACAAAATGTGACACGATTAACGTTTTCAGATTGTAAATAAAAATATTTAAATACCACACAATAGATGGTCAGTAAAACTATTCACGAATTATGAACTTGACCTAATTAAAGTATATCTATATGTGAACAAAGAAGCATAGACAGTTGTATACCACTCTGTCCTTCTCGTATATACCATTTAGACCATGTTATTGTCGGTTAATGGTTTTTATATGAATAGTGTGTAATAAAATCTTTCATTGATCATGGTAAATCGTAACAATGAATTAAACAGGGGTAATAACTTTGGCAGTCATGGTGGATGTTTTTTTATTAGTTCGCGCTCTTTCAACTCTTTTTGTCGGAGGGGGGAAACGTCGTCTACGCATAGAAATTGATAGTAAGCGAGGTGTTTTATTTATTTTTTTTTTTTTGCTTTTTTGTGTACTAAATGATATTTATAATTATAAAGTGTGTGGTGCATTTTATTTCCGAATCAAATGACCTGCGTCGGATTAAAATCGTCTTTATGCAAATGAATATCAATACATCCGTCAACCATTTTCGAGAAATTATGTCATTACATTACGCTTTTTTATACTGCATCTTAATTTAAAACCGATTTTATTTTTTCAACTTTACCATTTCTAATTACTTTTCGTGAATATTACTTTTACAAATGCAGTGCAGTGAAACATTTCCGAAAATGTGCTGTTAGTATATAACAGAACATGTGCAAAAATATAACACATATCTTGGAGATATTTCGCAAATTCACTTTTTTTAATGTTAATATCTTAGAGTATCACCTTATAATTCGTGCGATTCTGAATGTTCTTATTCCAGTGATATCATATGTTGTTATCATCTTCATGCATCAAAAACAGCCTTCATATGTTCATATATTATATTTTCTGTATAAGATTGGTATATGCTTTTTAAAGCTGACAACTGATGATTTGTAGTCACAATTATGTCCCCTTTTCCTTGTTTGTGACATTACCGGATGTGCCTTATCAGCTGATTTTATTTATCATGAGTAGCACGACGGATTTTACCATTTTTGATAAGTTGAAGTCCAATCAATTTAAAACGTAGTACACATGTGTCCTATGATATGATCTTTATAGTTTAATTAGATTTTTTATTTCCATTTCACGGTCCACTAAACATAGAAATGATACTGCGAGTGGGGTACTTGTATACTATGGACACATTCTCCTTATTACGTAGTTTGTACATTCGATCCGAATTTAAACTATTTGAACATAAGTAGTCGACTGTAGCTTCTTATTACATTTCTGACTTCTGCCTTTATGGGATGCGTATCAAGTCGATTAAACTTCTCTCTATGTTCGATGGAGTATGTGCGATTCAGATTGTTAACCCCAACCCATCCCAACTCACCCCTATAAACACACACACTCATTTCACATGGTTTTTACAGGTCGTATTTTACGTTTAATTTAAAAAGATGCTTACTGATTTTTATACAAGATATAATGATGACCTTCTTTCCGTCATTTATTTATGTATTTATTTCACAAGAGGTACACGTCTAAAATATAATAATACGTTTTAATATAATACCTTCTGTTAAGCCTGTAGCACTAACGCAGTTTATACAATCCAAAATAACAAAGCTTTTCACGTTAGGCTGTTTTAAAAAATGGAAGTATAATAAACCATCACAAACCTTTAAGGAATATGTTATGAATTGCAAATGCAAAAAAAAGTATATCAATTAAACAACGATGGTATACATTGATTCATTGAAATACACTTATGTTTGAATGACCCCTATATGACAAACTGTTAGAATAAATCACTTTAAATCATATATTGATTGAAGTTTTGTACAGGGAAAACGATAAATAAAATTTATTATTTTATTAAACTGTTAATTAATAAAATGTGACTGGTACTCAAAGCTGATTTCCAATTTATGTGTGGTACATTTGTACCTCATGAATTATATTTTGAAATTAATAAGTTACATTTTTGTTTTAAACAATGAAAAGGCTTTGTACTATCTAGTAGATAGGTATTTGAATAGAAATACTTTTCAAATTCTTTTGAGGGGGCACTAGCAACGAGACACATAAAAAATCAAATTAAGTTTTTTTGGGGTTTTTGTTCAATCATTAATTAAAGTGAAATAGTGAGATGAAAAGTCGCTATTGACAGCCTGTATGATTCAATTTTGCTAAAATAAGCTAAAAATAAACATCGATGATGAATTATTCACTTGCAAGTGAGTAATTAGACCTCAGTGAATGCGTATTCATATGAACTTCCATTTAACCCCTAAACTACATTGTAGAGATGGATAATGCATGATTGATGAAAGTAAGGCTATTAAAAGAAAACAATGTCAACATTGAAAGTGAAACAAAGGTAAATCATTTGAATGACTGATTCGATCCAAACAAATCATTCATATACAGGTTAAATCGAAAATAAATTAACTTAATTTTTTAACCTTAAAATTGAAATCAAACAGACATAGAAAAATCCATTTGCACGAGGTCCATATATCTATTGTCATTTATGTTTATATTTATATCGTGTTAGAGTTATGTGAACGTCAGTTGTTTTCGGGATCATCTCAATAGTTAATTTGATGGCGTCTAGACTACAATACCTACAGAACGAAGCTTCATATCATCGGGCATATGTCCTGTTAATAGTTTATTTAAAACTTTTTTTGATTTGGATAAATCAAAAATGAAAATTTGTGTCAAATCGGTAAATTTTACAGCTACTGCCCCTTAATGAACAGATAAACGAATAATTGAAGTTAAAGGTACAGCACTACTAATTGGCACTTATTATTATTTGTTATGTGGATGTAGATCGTACAAGAATTTAGGCTACTGCCAGATGGTAAAAATGTCCTTCTGAAACTTTTTTTTATAGTGTACCAACTTATGATGAAGTCCTTAACTTGTAATGATTCGACGTTTCAAAACCTGATACTGTAAAATTAAATCATTTGTACATGTTGTAATGACTATTTACTTTAACGTGATCGTATAATGGACATCCCTGTTGCGTTACTATTATAATTCTATATAATATTAATGTTGTAAAGTAATATAACTCATGTTATTTGTTGTTTTATTGCCTGTATGTACATTAAATATCTGACCGCATACCTGACCGTTACTTAGGAGGGTCCCTCTATGAATTATTAAATTGTTAATATAATAGACATTTCCCACTATGTATTTTGTTCTGTTTGTGTATATTGTTTTGTTTTTTATGATAGTGAAATGATATTTCAAATTTTAATCATGCAACTTATGAAAAATAGTGTTCTTCACATAAAATATACAGCTACTAATTTGATTTTTTTACTATTTCACTAACATAGTTCTAAACAGAACCTCGTCGTGACTAACGATTGTGTTCGCTTCTGGTAGATTTTCATTATTACCAGATTCAAAATGCTAAAAGTTTAATATCACTTCACTTAAGAACATCTTTTGTTTACACAAATATAAGGGTCGTGTAAGATTTTGTTTAGACAGGTTTCACTGTAGAGTAATTTTATGTCTAAGTAGTAGAAGTTAAACACTTAATATTTTAATGTAAATCATTTTGACTGTGAAATTTGTCAATCAGTAATAACTTTCCGTGATTAAATTTTCATGTAATATTACTATGTTAGATCGGACGCCATTTTAAAAATTTGAAATATTATCCACATGTTTTGTAGATCATGACAATCAATCAAGAAACGGCTAAATATAAACAATTATTAATAAGCAAAATTGTATGGGCTTCCTGTCTAATTTATGACAAAAACAAACATAGAAGGTATTTAACGTTTTTTTAATCCGTTTACATTATATTTTTCATTAACCGCTCATCTCCATTTTGGAGGTATTAATATGATGATCATATAAAAACGTTTCCAGTCAAAATCAGAAAAATATAATCAAATGATGTATAAAAGAAGATGTATAAAATGTAGAAGACAGACACAATAAGCATACATTGATCAAAAAAATAAATATTAAAGCAAAATGAAATCAGGTGCTGCAAAAAGGGTTCTCATACTATGTGATGTATGATATCTATGTTGAATTGCAAAATAGTCCGATTTAAAGATTATCTAAAATTTAAGGAGTGATAAATAGTCTTTACACTTTCACATAACTGTACTTTCAATGACAAAATCATTATCAAAAACACTACAGGGAGATAACTCTGTAAAATCAGTTAACGTTTTAATTACGTTGTGTTAAGGGAATATTAAGCTTCTCAATGATCAAAATAAGTGTTTGTCAAACTGCTATATAACCAGTGTAATTTTTCTGATAAAACGGTTGGTTCAAAGTAAATACTTTGTCAAAATTTTAAGAAAATTAAACGAGCCAAATTAATTTTAGTTAAAGGTACCACCTTAAATTCTCACAGTTACGTAAGTTTTTAGGCTTCTTGCACTTTTTATGTGTAAGGTGATTTTTCTTTTACATAATCACGTCTAAGCCTTGAAAAACACATATTTTTTTTGGCATAACACTTGTCTTTATTGATACTAAACATGTATATATGAGTGAAAACATATTTGTCTTATTCACAAGTACTGTTATTATGATATTAAATAGTAATGTTAACATGGTTATTTTTCGACATTTGTACAAGTTTGATGTACTAACGCTTCATTTACATTGTCTATGTAACTTGATTGAGATATATCCGGGGTCATGACTTGATGAGGCCAAAAAAGGGTTAACAATGTGCATGGTCATTTTGTTTTTGAAATTCAACTATATCAGAATAAAGTGGTATGTTTGTCGAATGTCGATGACTAATTATCCTATGGTTAACCCCTACTTCTGACACATGTACCCATGCTAAGGATTTAGTGGGTGTATGTTATGTAATTTCCCAGAATAATTGATTATTCTTATATTCCCCGCATTTTCTTTTGAATATACAGAGATCACAGGATTTAGCTTATAACTATAAAGAAAAAAAGTCATTGTGATATATCTATATATTTGCAGTGCTTATTAACATTCAATTTTTAATCTAGTTTAGTGTAAGTGAAAATAGTCGCATTAGAGCAAATAGTTTTGTTGATAATGGCTGTCGGAGTTATTTTAATGAATCGATATATTTCAATCTTAAAGACTGATTTTCATTGTGTAACACCAATTATGAGAGGAATTTAAACTTCTAATACAATTACTATTTCCTTTATTTGCATAATTTCAAAATAAGTCAATAATTCTATGAATATTTATGAGGGTCTAATTAAATCGTGTTATATTTTATGCTTTGTTGAAATAAAGAACTACTATATTTGCTCATAAAAGAATGATTTTATATTGTATGTCATTGAAAACAAAAGCAAAGTTAGGTTTCCATATCCCAAAACGTTTTACCCTAAATTTCACCATGCTATGTAGACGTTGATTGGAAGAAGTTTCACCTATATTCAGAATGAAAACATGATAATAATGCGTTGTATAAGACTTGAGCATTTAGTCGGAATTAGAACGTGATAGTCAGAAGGCACAGTGTTACAGTCCGCTATAAGATGGCACCCTACAGGAACATGTTACTAGACTATTGCAGAAACAAGTTGTTACATTTGCTCCTAAATGCTGCGAGCCATTACGAACATTATTATTCAAATCTTTCTAAACAGTCCTACAGACAAAACAACCAAAAACAATGGAAAAAGTAAAATCACAAAAATACTGAACTCGGAAGAAAATTCAAAATGGAAAGTTCTTAATCAAATGACAAAATCAAAAGCTCAAACGAATGGTTAACAACTGTCATATTCCAGACTTAGTACAGGCATTTTCTACATTTTTCTTATGTAGAAAATGGTGGATTAAATCTGGTTTTATAGCTAGCTTAAACTCTAACTTGTATGACAGTTGCATCAAATTCCAAGATATGATTAAAAATTGCCGTTCGTTTAAAAAAGATATATAAGATTTATCATGTCCTAATTACAGAGCAATGTATATTTCATTATATATTCAATGAAACATTTTTACTTTTTTTCAAACGTGTGACATGCCAAATGTAATACTATAGTGGAAACATCTATCAGTAAATAAAGTTATCTATATATGATAAAAATAACATACTCACAGTTCAAATTATTAATATAATTATTGCATTATCTGTATGCATCGAAGACTTTTCGCTTCCGGACTATGTTTTTTAAATCCCACTTCGTTATATACAATTGGTCCGTACACTTTGAAAATTGTTAATTTGATTATTGCCCTATCTGCATCGAAGTCTTTTCGTTTTCGTTCTATGTTAATTCAATTCCACTTTGTTATATACTGCGATATTAATTCAGTCAATGCACAAAGGGTCCATGCACTTTACAAATCGATAAATTAGGAACCAAAAAAAAGTTTGATCCTGTTATACAACCAAATTAATGCATAAATCAATCGTGCATTGTCTGTAGTTCAGTTTAACATCATACAAGTTATAATGTCATTGTAGTATCTCATAAACTTTTCAATGCACATTTTGATGTGCAATTATTGTAATACTTGGAAAGATACTTATGTCAGAGTTTAGAATTCTGATTTCGATGTATTGTTGCGTTTTTTGCATTTAATATTTCATTTTTGATATTGTGCCTGTAAGTATGATGGTATTGGCGTGAATACTTTCTTTTTTAATATCATTTTTACAATTTCATTTACGAAATTTATTATTATTAATGATACAAACTATGTAGACAATGAGTATACATCGCCATAAAGATAGGATTATTGCAATAAATATGGCAATATTTACGTCACCGATTATTGTTACGTCGTAATAATCATGTGATACTATTTTATTACAAATGTTGATGATGATTTACACAATAGATCCCGATGGAATCCCCACCATAAAAGCACATCAAAACAAACAAGTGCATTCCTGACCTATATTAATTTTATTAAATTGTTAAATCGTCTCGTTAAATGACTGAAAATGTGTTTACAATAGTCATGAAAAGTGTTGTAAAACTCAGACAATATACATTCCAAACCTGAGAGGCGAATACATCATAAAGTGGATTATAAAAATGACCTGAATAATATCCACTTCAGTAAGTAAACATTGCTTGCATTGTCGTTTTAAAATGTAGGTTGCACTCACGAATACAGCATGTTGATTAACCGAAGTAAAATTCATAACGGAAAGTTTTTAAACAAATGGCAAAATAAAAATTTAAACACATCAAACAAATTGATAACAACTGTCATACTCCTGACTTGGTACAGGCGTTTATGATGTAGAAAACGGTTGATTGAACCTGGTTTTATAGCTAGCTTAAACCTCTCACTTAATTTGTGTTTGATGTTTATATTCGCCTCAAGAAAGACATTAATATTTTTTCGAGAGTTAGGGAGTGATTTGGCCAGAGAGATGGGCTTGTATATATTTTTTCAGATATGCAACAGTCTGCGTTAAATGTTGTAATAGTCAGACATTAAAAATAATAAAATACTGAGAAAAATATCCTCGGTCTATACCAGACGAAGCGTTGAATAATAGTAAAATTTATATTATGTTTGCATAAGGTACTCTAAAACGTTGTATTGGGTGATAAAAACGTCATAACCAATGATGTGACGCTATTTTCATTTTGGGTTTGAACAAAAAAACTACTCATAGTCCTTTAGATTATGATACGTTCAATTTCACGTTTCAAAACATAATGCAGATATTCTTTACGAAGTGCTCCTTTAAGGGAGGGATTGTCTAATGCAGATACAGATACAGGTATTGGTTATATTTTCAAAAACTTACAATTAAACATTGTGATTCCGATGCCGTAACGCAATTTTCATGTTGATGTATAGTGGAATTGCCGAGGTCATATATATTTTAAAACGGCAACTACTGTACTGCATTTATTTTATTTTAATTAATTAAATGAATAAAGGTTTCAGGTAAACGTGTTTCATTGTGTTGAATAACATTTTTTTAAGAAACAAATATGTTTAATGCAACTTGTATTTACGGATCTTAAATGTTAAGTTAAACATACAATTACAATCAACTTACATGAAATTCATGTAAATATATTACATCTTTTGTTTATAAAGTTATTTTAGGAAGAGTGTTCCAAGTTAATTAGAACATAAATACATCTACGTGCTCAATTATAGAAGTGTTTGTGACAATTAAATACTAACTAGTAAACATATTACCAATATATATATATGATCTGAATATATATACAATAATTATTTCAATAAATTATTCAATTTCAAATACATCATTACAAGAGTTTCGAAAATGTAAGGGAACGACCCTGTAACCTCAAATTTAAAGGGGGGTTATGTTTTTTCTAAAAAAAAAAAAAAGTATATAACATTGATGAAAAATCAGAAACTAAAAGTTCTGACTCAAACAAAAAAAAACATAACTCCCCTTACTCTTCACGTTAAATAGTTGCTCTCTAAGCATTGGTGCATTCTCGAGCATGTTGCTTGGATATATTTCTTTCTATACTGTGTTTGAATAACTAAATTTATAACTTCGACAAATAATTATAGATAGACGCGTTGATTGTCAAACGATATGACGGATATCTACTTTATTTTGCTTTTCTTCAACTTTGTTTTGTACTATCAATCAACTTTCAATTTTTCAAAAATTTCACTTTACTTTTTACAAATTGTTTACGAGATACAATAACTGTTTTTCTAGAAGTTATTATTTACTTTCTGAAATTACAATTAATTTCGTTAATGTTGACAAGATGAATGGAAAACATTAATAACAAATTGTCATGTTTTCCCTATAAACTATATTTACTTCATAAATAAATATTTACTTTTAGAAAAAAAAACTCGGGAAATGTCAAGTTTGTGAAAATAAGAGAAAGGACTTACTATTCCTAAAAAAAATATCCAACGTTCATTCAAGACACCATGGTTCGACTAAAGAATAACGTATAGATTTCTAATCATAAATTACCTATCATTTACCATCAGACCGTGACGATATTTGATCATTACATGGGAAAATATATATATATACCAACAAAACAATATATAAACGTGAATCGAGGTGTTACTTTGCTTTAGTGGGGCTTTCCCCTTTCCCTGTATATCTTGAACCTATACATGTAGCTGTTCAACGTGATAAATTACGCTGCGTACTGGAGTACTCGGGGTTTTCCATGCAAAGAAAATATTAGTGTTAATGATATGTATGTCCTTTTTCTGTCGTAAAAGAGCCTCTTCATGTTTTTTTTATTATGTGATTACCATTCGGCAATCCTCGGTAGAATCCGCTACTCTCATGAGGGTACGGAATCGGCCGAGTTGAGACGAATGATGTGATTACTTGGCCTTTTTTATAGTGACTATTTGATAACTATGCAGACCAAATATTTCATGATTATTTGATAACCTACTAATCCTAGCAATGTCTTTTGGATTATTTGATTATTTTGCTTAAAAAAATATATAATTAATGATAATTTATTTGATGATATTGGCAAACACTTTGTGATTATGTGGTTACTTTGACACCCCTATGAGGCCTCAGCAAGTGAAAATTCTCAGCAAAAAGTGATATACATAAAATGCGTTATGGCAAGACTTTCCTTTACAACCAACTATATGAATGTCAATAATTATTCCGTCTATACATGGGGCTAAAAGGATTTTTCTACATCAAGTATTCGCCAAAAATAATACAGTTACATGTACCTCAACTTTCAATAAAATTGAGAATGGAAATGGAAAATGTGTCAAAGAGACAACAACCCGACCAATGAGCAGAAAAATCCCAATGCCACCAATGGGCCTTCAACATGTTCAACACAGCGAGATAATTAAGCATATTCCGTTTATAGTATGCGGGCTTCAGATGGCCCCTAATAAAATAAGTGTATTTGTTCAGAGAAACTGCATGGAAGGCACACTAAAGTCGTATTTAAATAATATGCACAACGTCACGCTATCCGCCTCATTTCTGGGCAGCTGCACCCGTTGAGAATCTTTTCGTTCCCAAAACAACGAACAATTTTATTCACACCACCCAACATATATGTTTTTATGGATGTTTTTATGGATGTTATCAAGAAAATCCAGGCCGTTACGTATGTTAGAATACGAACTCTAGAAATGCCCCCACCAGTTCGTATGCCAGACAAAGAGAAGATGGCCTTCGTTATCGACAAGAGGTATTTGATGATAAATAAAAATAACATGACTGGGATGGAGAGTTGTCTAATTGGCACTGATACCACATCTTCTTTTATCCTGATTTAGAGTAATTTCTCGCAATTTGATTGGCTGATTGACCTTATACCATTGACCTAATAAAAAAAACCAAAAAACAATTGAGGTGCTTTGTACATGTTGTAGTCATAATATTTTTTTATTTTTCACAGTTTTAGATTTAATATCTAAAATATATTTGTTGATATTGTCCTAAAATTGAAATGGAATACAATAATATGTAATATAACAAAATCAGGATAAATTCGTTACACAGTGTTCAATTGTCCTAATACGGAATTGATCGGGTCAATAAAATTCATATCGGATTATGAAAAGCCAAACCCGATATGAATTTAATTGACCCGATAAATTCTCATATAAGGACAATTGCACACTGTGTAACTAATAATATCTTTTCACATGTAATTAACCTGTTATCTACCTGTAAAAAATCGGCGCAAATGAAAGAAAAAATCCGGGCAAATGAAATGCAGATCGGCGCAACTGCAAAAAGCCGCTTAAGTCCGAAACATACTTATCGTCGCTGGGCTTCTAAAATGTCGTATATGACTTTTTTGGCTAAAAATACTTTTTGACACCAATGGTCTGGGCGGGAGGAAATCTTTGGTATTACAAAATAGCATACAGTTAGACCAATCAAAATGTGTGAAATAAGACATATTACAAAATTGCCAATGTCAGTTCTTTGTAAAGTTTGCTTTCAAAATGTTGTATGAAAACTTGAAAATCGTTGTAGAATGGCTATGGGGAAAAAATAATTGTACATTTCTTTATTTCTGTGAAAATAATTTAAGTTCTTGGATAATCCAGAAATGTCAAAGTTTTTATTTCACTGCTATTTACAAAAATGTTCAAGTTCACATACGACATTTTGGAAGCATGCATTTTGTCAAAATTTTCAAGGCCTGTTTGTGAGATATTTTTTTCTTGAAAAAATTGTTATTTACAACATTTTAGAAGCCCAGCGACGTTATGAGCCAATTATTGAAAAAAAAAGTGCAAAACAAACGAAGGCCAGAGGCTCCTGATTTTGGACAGGCGCAAAAATGCTGCGGGGTTAAATATCTGAGTAAATAATTTGGAATATATCTTTTATTCTGAAAAGAAATCATATTATTAAGCATTTCAACAGTTATGGTGTTTACTCCTTTACCTCACACACAAACACGCACATCTCACACACACACATACACACACAAATAGGAAATGATTCACAAGGTTGTTTTCTTTGATAATTGTTTACAACAGCCAAAATTAATTGAGCGTATTCACACATCATCATGTATGTGTTAACATTGTTAATAACTGCATGTTATGACGCATTTCATATTTTTTAACGCATTTGTTATATATGCATTTTAAAAAAATTATTGTATAAATTTGGGCGTTTTTCAATAAAAACGTACTTTCTTGTCCCAGCCACTTTAAAAAAATGTGTTTGATCTTTGCAATTAATTTTTTGTACAGTCAGTACATTGAATTAGATATAACATTTTTAAGCAAAGAAACAGTTTATTTTTTAGAGAGATTGATAAGATATTGATTCTTGAATGGTCCAAAACAACCAAAATGGCATGTCCCTAGACCGCCTGTTCAACATTCATACTCTCAAATATCGTAAAAAAATGAAGAAATAAATATAAATTTTACTTAATATAAGTTCTTTAATAATTCAAAAGTATGTTTAGAGCTAACATATTTTAATAAACAGCTTTTAATATAGGATTTTTTTTATTTTAGAAGGTGTGTCCCTAACACAATGTCCACTACGAAACGAAGTCATTAAAACTTTCTTATAAACAGTTTTATAAAATCAATGTATTTTTTTGTTTGCAAGAGATATAAACATTAGGGTCTTACAAAAGAAGTGATGCTTTTATAACGGCAATTAAACTGTTGGTAAGAAAAATTGAGCACATCAAATGGACCAGAGTGATACCGTATTTTTGTAAATGTCCACTACGAAACGGGTCAAATCTCCTTCAGTAACTGGTTTTAAAATTATGAAAAAAATATCAGTGTACAGCTTAATAACGCTTTGATGAATACAGTCAGTCTTGTTACTATTGCAATATTGGGGTTGTGAGAAAAAAATAAAACATGTGAATACGTCCCCTACGAAACGGTCCCCTACGAAACAAGTTTGGGAGAAAAACGTTTCGTAGTGGACACTACCACTACCATGCAGTCTTTTTTTACTCTTTTTTCAATTATATTCGTGCAAAGCAAATAACAAAGGTTTGTTTCATGTAAGTTTTATTATGTTTTTATTAACATAGAATAGGGTTGATGTCAACTACGAAACTTTTTGTCCACTACGAAACGGTTTTGTCAACTACGAAACGCATCAAAATGTCCACTACGTAACATGAGTTGTACCTTCATATGTGAAGTACTGTCTAATCTTTATCAATAAAAAATGGTTCTCCAATTCAGAAAAAATGAGATTTTTCTAGTATATAACGTAAACAAACTGGAATGTCTATAGGAAACATTTAAAATTGCAAAAATATGTGTGTTTAGAAGCTGTTTCGCAGGGGACAAAAGTCCCCTACGAAACAGTACACAAATTATGAAAATAATATCATTTTAAAGAGTATTTAAGATTGCACTTTTTGTTTACAAACAGGTCTGTAATAGAGGTATTCAAAATAACTCTTGAAAATAAATTTTAGACTAGTTGATTTTCCATTTTTTTTTAGGTCTGAAAGGAACGCTTTTATTGAAAAACGCCCATTTATGTGTACTGCATCTTTGTGTGATTATTGCAACTAAAAAGTTCAATGATTCTTCAGAATTATCATGTACGTCATACACAATTTTAACAGTTGACGAAGTGTGTGTTTACAATTTTATTTGTAAGGGGATTACGACAGTAGAATCCCGTAAAGCCAACTGAGCTTCCTAATAAGTTACTTTCTTAGTCGTAGTTACACGTTTACAATGTGTAAGCAATATAAAAAAAAAGGTGTTATTGTATTTTATACTGTCATTCTAGCCTTATTGGACTTTTAAAAAGCTGTAATGTAAATAGTTATCTTTTGATGCGACTCAAGGACTCATATCGGAGGGGGAGGACAGGGGTAAGGGAGACAGGGAGAAAGGGGGTAGGAGAAAGGAGAAAGGGGTGGGAGAAAGGAGAAGGGTACCCCCCTGTCCTCCCCCTCATATCGACTCCTTATCGAAAAAGAGAAACTAAACTTGTGGAAAGCGATACGTGAAAAAAAAGGTCGACAAAACTACTCCCATGAACTATACTCATCGTGTAATACTACATAACTGTACCGCCTTTGTGGATTCCTACGCAGTTAAAGTGCAGAAGGTCGACGTTCGATCAACGGTCAGGTCAAACAAACGACATAACAATTGTTACGTATCCCCTTTATAGGCGGCATTTAAGAGGGCCCTCATGGGGTTTTTGATTATGTGATTACTTGGCCGTTTTTTTAATGATTATTTGATTATTAAGCCAAATATTTCATGATTATTTGATTACCTAGGACTGTATTTTTAGTTTATGATTATTTGATTACTAAAGATAAGCAGATATTTAATGATTATGTGATTATATTGGCAAAAAAATGGTGATTATGTGATTACTAGGACCCCCCCCCCCCCCCATGAGGGGCCTCATTTAAGAGTAGAATCAAACACTGATAGGCTCTGAGTCAATATAATGATAATGATAATGATGTGTTTGGGTATGATGAAAGGTCTTCCTGTGATCTTTTAACTTGACTGTGTTCTTGAAAGTTAAATCTACAGCTCAATATGTCGGTCAAGATCAAATACATAATATATTCATATTCATATCACATTAACATTTTATTGACCTCTTGTACTGGTAGGGTGACAAGTTTTTCTGTAGATAGTTTCTTGTATTAACACGCTCAAGAATAAAAGGCTGAACATGTCAGTCAAGAACAATATTAATATCACATTAGTATGATGTCGTCCTGAAATGCATCTAAAATTTCAATTTAAAAGAGGTTAAAGTGGTCCATGACACTACAGGGAGATAACTCCTTAAAAAAATAGCTGAACGTTTTATTCACATTCTATTGTGAAGGCAAATTTAATATCAAGCTTCTAAAAACTGTTAATCAAAGTTAGTGTTTCTCAAACTATTATATATATCCAATAAAGTGTGTGGTTTAGGTTTTATGAAATACATGTATGTCCTTTTTGTCAAACTAAAAGTAAATATTTTGTCAAAAAATTATGAAAATCAAACGAGCCAAAAAAAATTTAGTTTAGTGTTCGGTACCACCTTAACCAACAATCTAACCATCCAGCCTTACTGAGATCAACGGTCAGCTCGGAGATCAACAAACGAAATTATTGTTTTAGATATAAGATGCTTTGGTATGAGTGCCAATGAGACAACTCTCCATCAAAGTCACAATTTGTAAAAAAAAAAAAATTATAAGGCAAAGTACGGTCTTCAACCCGTAGCCGTGGGTCACATCGAACAGTAATCTATAAAGGGTCCCTGTAAAATTTAACCATTAGGTCAAAGTACGGTCTTCAACACAAAACAGCAAGCTATAAAGAGTCCCAAACATGACTAGTGTTAAACCATTCAAACGGGAAAACCAACGGTCTTATCTATATAAAAACGAGAAACTAAAAACACTTATGAAACCACATCAACAGACGAAAACCACTGAACATCCGGTTCCTGACTTTGGACAGGTGCAAACAAATGCAGCGGGTTTAAACGTTTTTACGTTTTTAGTACCAGACTTCATCCTTAGCCGAAACAATAGTGTAACATTACAACATAAAAGACAAACTATAAAATATCCAGTGAATTGGCTGAACTCAATCTTAAGTTCTTTTTAATAACTGTTTAACAAGCCCTGTAACAGTAATAGTTCAGAGTATACAAAGTTTAACGTATACAAGTCAATTAAAAACCTATAGCCCATATTTTAGACAACTACTTTTCAATTTCCGACACTTTATTAAATTATTTATATTGTTGTATACACATTAAACACATACTATATCTACAACTTATATGTTTATGTTTTCTTGTGAACATTTATTGCGTTTTTGGTTTGTTAAAAAAGTTCATGAGGTACTAACATTATTGTTTAAGGTAACTAAGGCAATATGGGCACACTACAATGCAATGTATGACAGATTTTCAAATATAATCAGTCATAAAAATCAAATTCGTGATCGGAATATTGAAACAAGGTTACCGCATAAAGGTTTATGACTTAACATCAAGTTTTTGTCAGTCACTGATCAATGTTGAGTTTTTTTTAGAATTACTTACGCATAGTTTATACTAAAATGACGGCTTTTGTAATAATTAAATATAAAGGTGTTAAAAGAACAGGTAAAACTGACGAAAATCATAAAATTGGTACCATTTTGTCTGTATAGATTAATTTTATATTTCTGAAAAATAGTAAAATATCTTAAAATAAACGAAAGTACATGTTTTTAAATAATGAATTCCAAATCTTGAATGATTTACTATGGAGTTATTAATATAAACGATTTCACTCATTTCCCAAAAAAGTATATGATATCATGGAGATGTACAAGAATGTAAATTGGATAAACAAAAAAAAAGAAGATAAATTCCAACAAATATAATCATCATCGTCAACTCATCGTCACTATAAAACTATAAAATCATAAAATACTTAAATAGATATTTTCAATATCATAAAATAAACGAAAGTAGTACTACATGCTTTTCAAAATTTAGATGATTTACTTTTTATACATTTATTTTTTAATAATTGCCAAGTAATAAAGATCTTCATCATAGTCATCGTCGTCATTGTGCTGTGATCGCCGTCTTCCTTATCATCCTCCTCCTTCTCCTTACCATGCATCCTCCTCTTCATGATCATAAGAACTAAACAATACGCGTTCAAAAGTATTGTACTAGCTAAGGCCTGTCTCCGGTTGCGGAATTTTCTCGCTGTGTTGAAGACCGATTGGTGTTATCCGGCTGTTTTCTGTTCTTGTGTCGGGTTGTTGTCTCTTTGACATATTCCCCATTTAAATTCTCAATTTTATACTATATCTTTTTATAAATCTGGTAAATTATACTTAGGTTGCCTCCGAATACAGGCAATAACAAAATGCCCCAGCTTTACAGCAGTTAAACGCCAAACAAAACGACCACATAATTATGTTGTTCGGTCAGCGCCAATACATGATTAAAAATTACCACATATATTTTACAATTATGTTGTTTCGGTCAGGATAACTTTATGGAAAACAAAATAACAAAATCTTTTGTTTGTATGGTGACATGGTAGATTTATAGTTGTGGTATGTGAACACGACGGACTGATGGATGGGTTATTTGATGCCTAGTCAGCATTTTCTATTACTATGCAAAATTGATATCTATTATAAATCTTATCTTTGCAATGTCTTTAAAAATTTGGATGATTTACCAATTGATTTCATTTTTTGACGGATATATATGATTGCGGAGAATTTTTTTTTTAATTGATTTCACAGATTTGTGACAGATATAGATGATTTTAAAGGCGTACCACTCAAGTTGATGATTTGACGGCACTGCTTGCTCATTGTTCAAAATTCGTTATTGAATATCGAAAATGGAAAAAAAAAATGAATGAATGATGGACGTACCTCATTGTGGTAACCATATAGATCAATTATAAGTTGCCTTAAATTGAAAAGGACAGCTTCAGAGTTTTAATAACTAACCAGATTTTATGATTGATATACCATTGACATAGATAAAAACTGATTTATCATCGACATAGATCGATTAGCTAATATATTTATCATCGACATGACATCGATTAACTATTTATACTTGATTTAATTACCATAGATCATATCGACAGGGTTCAGGGGTGTGCCACCGACATAGATGATTTCTGGGTATTACCACTGACATAAATTATTTCATTGATATGACATTGACACATATGATTTAAGCTATCTACCTCTGGCTCAAATCATTTCATAGATTTAACACTTTCGCAGATAGTTTTAGACATTTACCATTGGCAGTCGATGAATTAAGATGGCACAGATGCTTTCCTCAATATAGCACTGATACATACTTATGCTTTCCTATTTACTGATAACACATATGCTTTTCCAAATTCCCACCTACACAAAAGCTTTCCAAAACTTACCACTGACACACATGCTTTCCTATTTATCATTGACACATATGCTTTCCTAAATTAACCACTGACTCAGATGTTTTTCTAATTTACCTCTGTTTCCTGAATTTACCACTTTCATAGATGCTTTACTGAATTTATCACTTTCACACATGCTTTCTTGAATTAACAACTGTCACAGATGCTTTCCTGAATTTATCACTTTTACACATGCTTTCCTGAATTTACCACTTTCACATATGTTTTCCTGAATTTACCACTTTCACACATGTTTTCTGAATTTACCATTTTCACATACGTTTTCCTGAATTTAACACTTTCACACATGTTTTTCTGAATTAAACACTTTCATATATGTTTTCCTGAATTGATCACTTTCACACATGTTTTCCTGAATTAAACACTTTCATATATGTTTTCCTGAATTGATCACTTTCACACATGTTTTCTGAATTTACCATTTTCACATACGTTTTCCTGAATTTAACACTTTCATACATGTTTTCCTGAATTAAACACTTTCACATACGTTTTCCTGAATTTAACACTTTCACACATGTTTTCCTGAATTAAACACTTTCATATATGTTTTCCTGAATTGATCACTTTCACACATGTTTTCATGAATTTACCATTTTCACATACGTTTTCCTGAATTTAACACTTTCACACATGTTTTCCTGAATTTACCACTTTCACATATGTTTTCCTGAATTGATCACTTTCACATATGTTTTCCTGAATTTACCACTTTCAAACATGTTTTCATGAATTTACCATTTTCACATACGTTTTCCTGAATTTAACACTTTCACGCATGTTTTCCTGAATTTACCACTTTCACATATGTTTTCCTGCATTGATCACTTTCACATATGTTTTCCTGAATTGACCAGTTTCACATATGTTTTTCTGAATTGATCACTTTCACATATGTTTTCTGAATTTACCATTTTCACATATGTTTTCCTGAATTTCCCACTTTCACATATGTTTTCCTGAATTTATCACTTTCACACATGTTTTCCTGAATTTAACACTTTCATTATGATTTCCTATTTATCATTTTCACAGATGCTTTCCTGAATTTTCTACTGATACATATATTTTCCTAAAATTTATCACTGGCATATATGAAATTAAACATTTATCACTCGCAATTGATTATCTCGGAAATTAACCACTGGTTCCATGCTTTCAGAAATTTACCTTTTGCGAAGATGATTTCAGATCAAAGATGCGCTTTAACCCCGAACACTCTAGTTTAAAAAAATTATGCTAGTACATGTGTACTACAAAAAGTCCCAAATTTTCAATTATAAAGGATATTTAATTTTAATGGTAAATAAACAAGCAGCTGTTTCAAAGACAGTGAAGATATCAAATATTTATAATATATAGATATAAGAAGATGTGGTTTGAGTGCCATGAGACAACTCTCAATCCAAGTCAAAATTTGTAAAAGTAAACCATTATAGGTCAAAGTAGTACGGAGTTTGGCTTACACCAAACAGCAAGCTATAAAGTACCCTAAAATGACCATTCAAACTGGAAAACCAATATATAATAACGAGAAACACTTATAAACTACATTAACAAACGACAACCACTGCTTATCTGGTTCCTTACTTAGGACAAGTAACAAACGTCTTGGTTAACCGTTGGGCACTCGAGGTCTAGCACGCTACAACGAAAACACGATATTTAGATCTATTATTCCCGAGACATACTCTTTGTGTAGGATTAGACACATTATTCCACTAACTAAAAAATCTAAAGTCGTTTAAAGGCAAACAACTTATTAAAGTTAATTTTAGTATCGTTATAAACGGGTTTTTTTTAAGCGAATGAATCCGCAATCACTGTTTTGAACAAATACTTAAAGTATTACGCACTGAAAGCGCCGATCATTCACCTTACTTGGGATTATTTATTGAACATAAAGATATCAAACAGTCTTATTCTGCATTGTTCATAAAACCACATCGCTATTCGATATTTAAATCATACTAATAAATAAAAACAGTGTCTGAGTGTTTGGTAAAAAGTGTCAATAAAATAATTTATTTCATTTGTAAGCCTATGACGTTTTCTGGTAAAGTATTTTAACAATATGCACTGTAGAAGTACGCTGTTACAGAACAGGGGTGTCTCTGTGTTCTTCAAGCCGTCACCTAATTTATTGTCTTGTGTCTCGGCCATTGACTTACTCTGGCAAACCATATGAGCATGCAATTAATTAACGCGTAGGACTGTGAATTGTTGATAATATGTTAAAAATTTTTGAAAGCTCCCGAAGTGCTAGTTTTTCACCTTTTTCAGCTGGACCAAATCACTACTTCTCTTAAAAATTCGGGACACAAATTTTTTTTACAGTGTAATTTCATCCTCCTTCTTGCAATTTGAGGCATTACACATGGAAAAATAAATTTGGAAGGGGTATAAAAATTAATGGCAAGTAACCCACTGTCAACACTAGGGACTATATTTGTAACGAATGAAGATGAAATATCTCAAGTCATCAATCAAATAAAGAATAAAGAATAAAGAATAAAGAATAAAGAATAACGAATAATTCAACTCATCAATGAGATAGAAAACTACAGTTTTATTTTCTGTAATATATGTCACTGGTTGTCAAACATTAATTGATCAATCGAATAAAGAATTGCGCTATAATGTGATAGAAAATCAGTTACAATATCTGAAATATCTGCCGCTGGTCGTTTAAACAATAATTTGTCAATCGAATAAAGAAAAGCGCTAAAAAAACCAGTAACAATTAATGAAATATCTGTCTCTGGTCGTTAAATAATCTATTGAATAAAAAATAAGAATTATAACTTTTCAGTAGGATAGTAAACAACAGTAACCATCTCTGTAATATCTGCCGCTGGTCGTTAAACATCAATTTATCATTTTTAACCGGATTTTTGTGACAAAAATGTCGGTTATTGATTTGGGGATGTACGGCGGGCGGGCGGGCGGTCGGTCGGTCGGGCGGGCGGGCGGGCGGGCGGCAATCAAATGTTGTCCGTGCATAAACTCATGAACCCTTCAACCAAAGCTTCTAAAATTTTAATATGTTATTACTGACAACTATACGAAGGTCAAGTTCAATAATGACGATTTTGACTTTTACCGTTCAGGAGTTATGGTTCTTGAAAGATTGAAAAATGAAGTTTCCAGTCGTGTCCCTGCATTTACCCATGAACTGTTCTACCAAAGCTTCCCAAATTTTAATATGCTGTTATTGATGACAAAATGGAGGTCAAGTTCAATAATGACGATTTTGACTTTTACCGTTCATGAGTTATTGTTCTTGAAAGATTGAAAAATGGTGTTTCCCGTCGTGTCCGTGCATTTTCTCATGAACCATTAAACCAAAGCTTTTGAAATTTTAATATGTTGTTACTGATGACAGAATGGAGGTCAAGTTCAATAATGACGATTTTGACTTTTACCGTTCAGGAGTTATGGTTCTTGAAAGATTGAAAAATGGAGTTTCCAGTCGTGTCCATGCATTTATGCACGAACTGTTCTACCAAAGCTTCCGAAATTTTAATATGCTGTTATTGATGACAAAATGGAGGTCAAGTTCAATAATGACGATTTTGACTTTTACCGTTCATGAGTTATTGTTCTTGAAAGATTGAAAAATGGTGTCTCCCGTCGTGTCCGTGCATTTTCTCATGAACCATTAAACCAAAGCTTTTGAAATTTTAATATGTTGTTACTGATGACAAAATAGAGGTCAAGTTCAATAATGACGATTTTGACTTTTACCGTTCAGGAGTTATGGTTCTTGAAAGATCGTAAAATGGCGTTTCCATTCACGTTGTTGCATTTACTCATGAACCATTCAATCTAAGCTTTTCAAATTTTAATATGTTGATACTGATGACAAAATGTAGGTCAAATTTGATACTGACGATTTTAACTATCACCATTCATCAGTAATGGTTCTTGTGATATTGCCAGGACACAAATAGATGTTAATAAATCCAGTTTGCTGTCGTTGTGACAGCCTCTTGTTGGGATTTATTTCAAGATCTATTTTGCAAATGAGTAAAAAAAAAATGAGGTGCTCTTGAACGATTACATGACTGTATGAATGTATCGTGGTCTAGATTTAAATAATCAAATTCCACGAAATGGTTATGTGAACATCAGAGGCGGATTTAGAGGGGGCCAGCCCCCCCCCCCCCCTTTTGGGAAAAAATTGGTTGCTTATATAGGGAATCACTGAAGCGTGACTGGAGCGGGCCCCCTCTTAGCGCAGTCAGTGGGCCCCCACTTATGAAAATTTCTAGATCCGCCAGTGAACATATGTATTAACATTAACGGTTCCAATTTTTCTGCACCAGATGCGCATTTCGACAAATAATGTCTCTTCAGTGATGCTCGTGGCCAAAATATGTAAATTCCAAAGCTTATATAAAAGATGTAGAGCTACACGTCGTTTTAAACCACATGCATTGCTTTGTATACATTTGTACATGTAACATGTTATTATTTTACCACTGCTACCAATATGTCAATACTTCTGCCGATGGAATGCTCCATTAAACATTTTATAAATTCCATCACTTGGTGTACACGCAGTGATTATTTAAGATTTATATAACCACGGTCTATGGTAAATTAATTTAAATTTGTTTTGTCCACTGCTTTCCAGACGCGCGGACGCCTATGAAAATTTCTCCCCAATGCACGAGGCAGATAAAATTATTTGAACGTCAATTTTTGGCATTTTACATACATTTATAATTTAAAATATTATATAAACAACATGTAAATGAAATTCATCCTTGTAAGAACAGTAGGATGTGGTTTATACAGGTTCTTTTTAAATGTAATTTTTTTCATTTTTCAGTTTTGATAAAAATAAGGATACATGTATGCGGTATGCCAATGGGACTACTATGAGGAAATTTTTTTTTAAATGATTTTTTTTGCCTTGCGCTGACCTACAGATGTTTACATTTAACGCTGTCACAAGTTTTCTATTACCTAACACGTTTCTATATATCATTAATTTTTCAATGCTTCCATTTTTGGGAAAAAGTAATAACTAGAAGAAACAATACGGTAATAGAATACGTGTGATAAAATGTATCACTTCTAAATAGAACAAACCAATTTTAACCAAATGTTCACTGAGGAGGGCGTTCAGTTTTAAGTTCACAAGAAATGCAAATTAAAACAAATGCTTATGCTAATAAACAGAGTAATGTTGACATTTTCCTCTTTAGGATACCGTTTTATGCAAAATTGATATATGATGTCGCAATATGGACAAACACTATATGCCAACTTCGAGTTATTTTTTCTCTCGCTACACTGTGAAATGAAAACGCCAATATTCAGTATACCTGCAGAGAGAAACCAGAGAAGTTACTGTAAACAACAACAAAAATTACTCTTTAAAGGAGTTCGCAGTTCGAAAGTTGAACTGATTATGTTATGTTAACACATGTTTAATGACCAAATCATTTGCTACACCCTGAAACCCTTGATTTTCCTTTATTGAAGGCAATAACCGTCTATATCCAACCCCTAAATGATTGACAGATAGGTTAAATTAAAGTTTGTCATTTTTATTTTCCATTCCAAAACAGAGGCGAATACACTCATAATAGATACCAGGAATAAAATTTAATATTTACGCCAGACGCGCGTTTCGTCTACAAAAGACTCACCAGTGACGCTCGAATCATAAATGTTACAAAAGGCCATATAAAGTACGAAGTTGAAGAGCATTGAGGACCAAAAATTCATAAAAGTGAATGTTTGGTCCTCAATGCGAAGAGACCAAACTGACAATTCGAAAATCAACTCAACATGTCAAAAAAAAAGAAAATGACCAAAGACAAATAACAGTATACATAACACAGCAATGAAAACTAAAGACCGATCGAGCAACACAAAGCTCACTCAAAACCGGGTTTGATCTCTGGAAGTGTTAGCAAGACGTGTTACTTTTCTTATCTAACTATCTATATAAGGGCAAACAACCGAAACTTTATTTATTTCCAATTGCAGATACATATTCTATGCCTCTGTGATCCCTTGATAAAAGGTTGCTGCAACAATTCATTAAGGAAATTATTACACTAAAGGTCCGTAAGGTAAAGTAAAAGGTAATAGAGAGCCATATCTCTTGTACGTGAAAGACACCCTTGTAGATTTCGAAGGATTAATATATATAACATGTATAAGGTGACCTTCTGCTGCATGTTGTTTTTTTTTTTCTATGGTCGGGTTGTTGTCTCTTTGGCACATTCCCCATTTCCATTCTCAATTTTATAAGTTGCAATAACGTGTTTCCACTATAAATAGATATGTTTAAACTAAAGTGAAAGTTGGTGGAGATTTTGTATTACTTCTGTAATTATGTTTTTGTTTAAAGACATATTCCAAATCGGCAACCTCGGCAAACCTCGGCAGGTTCCCTTACCCTACATGTAATTGTTTAAAACAAGAATGTGTCCATAGTACACGGATGCTCCACTCGCACTATCATTTTGCATGTTCAGTGGACCGTGAAATTGGGGTCAATACTTAAATTTGGTATTAAAATTAGAAAGATGATATCATAGGGAACATGTGTACTAAGTTTCAAGTTGATTGGACTTCAACTTCATCAAAAACTACCTTGACCAAAAACTTTAACCAAAACTTTAACCTGAGCTTCGCACTATCTTTTTCTTTGTTCAATGGACCATGAAACTGGGGTCAAAACTTTAATTTGGCATTAAAATTAAAAAAGATCATAGCATGGGGAACATGTGTAATAAGTATCAAGTGAATTGGACTTCAACTTCATCAAAAACTACCTTGACCAAAAACTTTAACCTGAAGCGGGACGAACGCACACACGGACGAACGGACGAACGAACGGACGAATGGAAGCACAGACCAGAAAACATAATGCCCCTCTACTATCGTAGGTTGGGCATAAAAATCTTCCGATGTGTGCCGAATGTACCTAATTCAAGTATCTTTTAATGTATAATTATAATGCGCTCTAACAACAATGTGTGCTCTAAGAAACAATATGCTAGTATATTTGTATTGTGGTTTGAGATTAAGTTTTAAAGAAGTTGTAATAGGTTCATGTGATGACGTCTTATAAAACCCACATATGTACTGCGTATAATGCATGTAATATAATGTACAATTGTTTCACCACACATATCAGAATGTCAGTATCTCTGTCAATATTTTAAAATTCAAACACTTGGTGAAAAAAATAAGTTATAATATCCTTTGTGAAAGGTAAGGTTTGTTGTACAACACTCAGTTGTCACATAAAAGACAATCCCTTTTAAATGAGCCATTCCTTAGCCAGCAAACGCGAATGTGATTGAAAAAGCTTCTTCTCAATTGTTTCTAATTATCTTACATTCATTCATTCTTTTTATTGATTGTCTTTCTTTTACTGAGAATTGATTCTTGATGCCAGTTAGCATAGAGTTGCTATCTTCTACATCATTTTGTCACTTGTCGAGAGTTGTCTCATTGGCAATTATGCCACATCTTATTATGATTGCATGCAATGCACTTCAAATGTGATAACTACAGAAAACATTTCAACAATACATATAGGCCATATAAGGTAATGGAAAAAATGTGACAATATATACCACTTTCCATTAGAACTCATCACTGTTTGACACTTCCTATGGAAAGGTGTTATTAATTTTAAAGTTCACAAGAAAAGTTATTTCAAACAACTCGTGATAATAAAAACAAAAATAACGTTAGAAATAATGGCTGCACGTTGACCTATAGTTGTTGTGAGTTTTAATGCATGCAGTTGCTATCTTCTACTTCATTTAGTTACTTGCTGTGGGATGTCTCATTTGCAATCATACCTGTACCACATCTTATTATGAAAATATGTAATGCACTGGAAAATGTGATAACTAGAGAAAACACTTCAATAATGCATATTAGGCAATGGAAATAAATGTGACAATACATCTCACTTCCAATAAGAACACATCACTGTTTGTCACTTCCTATAGAAAATTGTTATTAATTCTAAAGTTTACAAGAAAAGTAATTTCAAACAACTCGTGATTATATAAACATAGATATCGTTACACATAATGGCCGTGCGTTGACCTATACATATAGTTGTTGAGTTTCAATGAATAGAGTTGCTATCTCCTACTTCATTTAGTTACTTGTGACGAGTTACCTCATTGGCAACCATACCACATCTTGTTCTGATTATATTTAATGCACTGGAAAAGGTTATATATACAAGAGAAAACACTTCAACAATGCATATTAGGCAATGGAATCAGGGTGACAATATATCTCACTTCCAATAAGAACACATCACTGTTTGTCACTTCCTATAGAAAATTGTTATTAATTTTTAAAGTTCATAAGAAAAGTAAATTAAAATAACTCGTGACAATAAAAACAAAGATATGTATCGTTACACAGAATGGTCGTACGTTGACCAATAGTTGTAGTGAGTTTCATTGCATAGAGTTGCTATCTTCTGCGTCATTTTGTTCCTGTTCGAGAGTTGCCTCATTGGAAACCATGCCACATCTTATTATGACTATATGCAATGCACTGGAAAATGTGATATCTAGAGAAAACACTTCAACAATGCATATAAGGCAATGGAAACAGTGTGATAATATATCTTACTTTTAATTAGAACACATCACTATTTGCCAATTCCTTTAGAAAGGCGTTATTTATCTTAAAGTTCGAAAGAAAATTTAAACAACTCTTGATAATAATAAAAAAATATTTCATTACATATAATGGCCGTACGTTGACCTAAAGTTGTTGTGAGTTTCAATGCATAGAGCTCTCTATTTCATTTGGTAACTTCTGGAGAGTTGCCTCATTGGCAATCACACCACATCTTAATATGTAATGCACTAGAAAAGGTGTAACAAGAGAAAACACTTTAACAATGCGTATTAGGTAATGGAAACCGGGTGTCAATATATCTCACTTCCAATAAGGATGCAACCATTTTACTTCAAAAAAGAGGGGGGTTATGTTTTTTTCTGGTTCCTAATTTGATAAACAAAAATTTCCTTTTTAAAGTTAGATGGTTGCTCCCTTAGAACACATCACTGTTACCACTTCCTATAGAAAGGTGTTATTAATCTTAAAGTTCACAAGAAAAGTAAATTAAAAAACATATGATAATAAAGACAGATATATACATATAATGTTCGTAAGATTACCAATAGTTGATAGTTTCTGTGTCATTTGGTCTCTTGTGAATAGTTACAGCCATATAACCACATCTTCTTTTTTCTATATATAAGATACAGTTATTCGGATGTTGTCTTGTGAAACATATGGTTACAGCCATATAACCACATCTTCTTTTTTCTATATATATAAGATACAGTTATTCGGCTGTTGTCTGCTCTATGGTCAGGTTGTTGTCTCTTTGACATATTCCCCATTTCCATTCTCAATTTTATTGAGAAGGTAATTTGACTTTGGTAGCGTAAAATGTATCTTTTGCGACGACAAACTGTGGGCATATCGGATCAAGATATCTAGAATTACTTTTAATCAGTATGGTAACCAATTAAAGTTTCGCATATTAGTGACATTTTTTTGACTTTTCAATGTACAAGATAAGATAAGATAAGATAAGATATTTTTATTTCCAATTATGGGCCCCAAAGGGCATAAACATTACAACATCAATAATTTTTTCATAATACAATACAAACAATGAGATAAAAAAAAAAAAAGTTAAACGAGAACTATTTAAGTTCTTAAAGAATACGTAGATAAAGAATCTATAGTATGTTGGTTTTTTTTAATACTAATGTACATGTATATAGAGTTACTTTTTCGTGGATCTCCCAGCACTGTTAATCATATTTAATTGTAGACTCTTGAACAAAGCGAGACAACTCAAACTTTTTCGTTATTTTAACACAAGAAATCTGTGATCATTTAAAAAGGGAATGCGGGAAATTTTGTGATATGGAAGGAAAAACTATATATACCACTATGGCTGGATGCAGATTTATTCAAATTAGTATTCTGTTAAAAAGCATTTAAAAACTGACATACATTTAAAAAAATATGTTTGGTTAAAAAAAAATGAACATGGTAAAGGTTTTTTTTTTTTGCTTTCCTATTTTGCGACACAGGCACTTGTCTCAAAAAAAAATCTGTGCTTTGGAAAAAAATCCCTTGATAATTATTCAATAAATTTTTAGGTATTTACTGTTTCATGTCATTTCAATACTATTGTTAACAAAAATAGTATGGGATATAATAAAAAGATATAATGAAGAGATAATTCATAATGGCTAAAACCTTTTGTAGAGGATGTAAACAACTCAAAATCCACGTTCGGCCTTCGACCATGAGCAAAACCCAAAATATACCAAAAGGTTAGCTATAAATTTTCCATTTACTGAAATGATCCAATATGAAAAAATGTTCCTTTTGAGTATAAAGTATACCAGGGTGATTCAAAACCGGATCGACAAATTGTGTAAAACATCTGTTACACAATGCGTTACACGACAAATGCACAAAGGGAGAATACGCTGCTAACCTGTCTGTAGCACCCGAGTTTTATATGGGGGTTTAGGATGCTCAATCTTTCAAATTAGCTCTATGTGTAGTACAAGTATTTTGTTTTCGTCTTCTTTTTTTTTCGTTTTTCAAGAGTACATTTTGTCTGTTTAGAAAGACTTTTTTGTTTACCATTTCTCTCTTACAAGACTTTAGAACTTAAAAGAAGCCTTGTATATGTATAATTACCGCGTCCTTGTATTTAATCACTCAAAATGCAATAAAACAGATATTTTCCGTATGTTGTCGAATTTTTTTTCAAGCACGACTTAAACATTAATTTTCAATTAAATCATGTCTTTTATCATTTGTTTATATGAATTATATAACATATAATAAATGTAAAACCACAAACATAAGGTATTATTGAATAGCAATATAATATTTCCCACAGAAAGTAACCAAAAGTTAGCGTGCAATAAAGTTTAATATTGCACTTGCACTAGTGCAATAAATCTTCAAAATTCATGACGTCATTAACGACAAAATCTTAGTTTAAACCAATTTTTACTTTTCAATATTATATTGCTATACAATAAAAGGGTTATTGCATGAATATTGGGGAATATTGTCCCTTGTAGAACATATATTGCACTTGCAAGCTCGGGCAATATAAAATTCTACTCGGGACAATATTCCCCAATATTCATGCAAGAACCCTATATTATGCATAAAAAAAATTAAGTGGTTTCTTTGTTGTTGTTATTTTTAGCAATTTGTTATTTTTATATGTATCGTTTGTGTCCTAAACAGAAATATAATAACCAAAACAATAAAGTGTTGATATTAATAAAAGGAAATTTGTGGTAAACGTCGATGATACAAAAAACGGCCGACACACTTACAGGTTCAACTACGGTGCAAACCAACAGAAAAGTCACATAGTACTATGTTAAGTTCTAAATTAATCCAATATATAACACTTGTATTTATGTCAGGGAGTAAGTAAAAGCGTTGACCGAAGAACATAAAATTTATATTAAGTGCGGGATCGCTTCATCCTTAAGTAAAAAATGTGCACCCAATCAACGTTTGTTACTTCCTTTTGAAATTAAAGAAGCATTCAATTCTTATACTTACATTTTATCCTACACAATTTGTGTCTGTGCGTCTGTTCGTCCATCCGTTCGTCTGTTCGTCCATCCGTTCGTCTGTTTGTCCCGCTTCAGATTAAAGTTTTTGGTCAAGGTAGTTTTTGATGAAGTTGAAGTCCGACCAACTTGAAACTTAGAGCACATGTTCCCTATGATATGACCTTTCACGGTCCACTGAACTTAGAAAATGATTGGGCGAATGGGGTATCCGTGTGCTATGGACACATTCTTGTTTTCTTATGCATTTTATTGAAAAATGAAACCTAACTCGTGAATGCATTTCGGTTGCTGTCGACGCAGGAATATGAAACACTCTTGAAAAGAAAGAATATTGATTTGACAGAGACACCCCTGCTTTTGATGTCTAATTCCAAGAAGAAAAAAAAACAAAACATCCTAATTTTACAAAAGTAAAATGACGGTGCTCGCTTAATTAGAGGATCATAATCCGATTTTCATGTATATTTTTGAACTCTGGGTTAATGTGAAGATGTTAATTCGTACAAAATGTTGTCACAACGGGAAATATGGTAACTGTCCTAAAAACTCATTATCCTTAAAAAGAAGAAACCATTATGGTGCATCAAACAAAGAAATAACTAAATGTAAAGACACGTTAATTTTGGCTGGAAAGATTATACTGCCATCAACATAATTATAAATAGAAATAGTATTAGTTATTTTCGTAAGGCAATTTTTTTTTTTTGGCATTAGAAGATTAGCATTAATAAATGCATTAATTTAATATTAAATATTTACATTTTTGCAACAATACATGTAAGGTGGCAAGGGATAAATATTGATTATAAATCAGCCTAACCTTCCGGTGTACCTGGACTCAAGACATACCATTTTAGTAGCAGTTGCTTTCACTACAAGAGGGTCTGGATGAGGGGGTCTGTTATTCTGTAAACATTTAATTTTTACCCCTTTTTTCTCTAATCTCAAAAATTAAACCCTTTTTTTCTCTAATCTTCAAAAAATTAACCCCTTTTTTCTCTAATCTTCATTTTTTTGCCCATTATTCTCTAATCTTTATGTTTTGAGGGCATTATTCTTTAATCATTTAACCCCATCCAAACCTTCCTACAAAACTTTAAATAGTGGTTGCAATTTGGCACATGTGTAGAAATGTGATACATGTACATATAACGATATACCTGTTCAGAAAGCTGTGAAAATTAAAAAGATTTGTTAAATAGATATGGTTTTATAATTGGATTTTGAATTGGTGGTCCCATACATTATGCCTAGAAAGACAATGGCAGATACAGCAGGATGGTGGATGATACATGTACATCCTTTCCTCCAATTCCAACTGATATTAGACTGAAATATAGTTCTTTTAATTTCTAGATCTGTGATTTGAAGAATATAACTATATAGACTAAGTCTATAAATATAGTAAGATGTGGTGTGAGTGCCAATGAGACAACTCTCCATCAAAGTCACAATTTATAAAAATAAACCATTATAGGTCAAAGTACGGTCTTCAACACGTAGCATAGGCTCACACCGAACAGCAAGCTATAAAGGGTCCCCAAAAAAAATTACTAATGTAAAACCATTATACATAGTATTCGCCACCTTTCCTGCTGGTCACAACGTCACTATGATGTTCTTACAATGAATATATTCCGGTGCAAAGCGTACATTCACTACTAAAGTTTATCATGTTCACAATCAAATAAATGACATTGAAAGCTTATCTTCGTACCTACATATAATTATATCTGAACCAAGTGACATAATCGTTGTACATATCTCTCTTAAAATTTGACATTTTGAAAATTATTCTAAAATATGGAAAGTTATTTTCTAGTTTTTGCCGTCATCGTGACATCGACATGTGTCATGTGTGGGACATCGACCGAAGAAGACTGTTTCAAGGCAAACAGTAAGCGTTTCAGTCGAATTGAAGAATCTTTGAAAATTTTAGAAAATGAAAACAAAAACCTGAAAAATGTTGTTGAAAAACAGCAAAACAAAATTTCCGCTCTTGAAGGAAAAGTTCAAGAGCAGGAAAGAATGGAGAAAATTGGAAACCAATACATAAATCGTTGTAAGTAGCCAAGTTTTAGTTTTAACGCCTCTTTTATTTTGTAATGATTGTTATATTTCTGATACTTCAAGGAAATATCATAGTAAATTTATAGAACAAATAAAAAAAAAATTGTTCAATGAAGGTCAATGTCATCATGTAAAAGGATTGGATAAAAAAAAAAAAGCACAGAGGTCAATTAAGGACCTTTCAAAAATGAATAAATTGTATTACAAAGATGTAAGATTTGCACATATGTTTCACACATTCAACAAGTTTGTTGATAATTATAAGTATTGCAAAATCCCGGTTAGACCAAAAATAATTATCTGATTCTAGGAGTGTTGTGGGTTCGATCAAAAGCTGTGTCAAATTAAAGATATGAAATTATGATTAGTTTATTTTGCTTCTCAGCTTCACAGCTATTAAAGAACGCGACAAATAGAAGCAAGAGAAAGACTAGTCGGTTCTTATCCCTAAAATGTGTTCCATTAGGGTGACTTGTCTTTTTGTGGACCGTTGCTTGATGAATTATCACTTATAAAATCCGGATCGGCGTATTCTCTGGATCTTATTTATACAATAACATTTACACGTTGTGATGTGCATTAAACACCAATCCATCATCAAAATCACTATCCTCTTACATTGTACTCATCATAGTTATAATCAACTAATCAATTACGCAACGTTTTGTTTAAATTTGGTGTATTGACATTCCAACAAACAGTAGATATAGATCTTCTCATGGTAATCATTGGCGTGCTACTGTTAACTGGCTTTTTCTTGTACGTTTGTCTATTAATGTGAAGCTGAATGTATGCGTAACTTTCGACACCATATAACTAAAAGTGAAGCTCTGTTTCGAATCTTTTGTTTCTATTTTAACGCCGAAAACAACTTCAAAATAATATCTTTGGTTTAATTTTTTTATTGTCAAACTCCCATTTCTCAGTAATAACATGACACCTTCTTACTACATAATTTTATAATAATCAATATTTTTTTCAGCTTTACGATTACTGGAAGGTGGATCTCAGTCATTACCAGGAACAGACCAAGTTGCATTTTACGCTTACTTGAGTAAAACCGAGGCTATTTCGCCACATCACACTCTAATTTTTGATCACGTCGAAACAAACGTTGGACAGGCTTATAACCAACACAGTGGTGCGTTCACCGTACCGATCAGTGGTGTATATATGTTTTCTTACACAGTTTTTCCTAACGGTGTCGGTAGTTATGCTTCCGTAGAACTTACAGTAAACAGCATGCCACATGGTGCAATATTCGTTGACAGCAGCTCCACAGACCCCGATTTCACCGGTTGCACTGGATTCGCAGTACTGGCTTTAAAACAAGGGGATGTCTGCCTTGTTCGTATACATTCTACATACCATTCCGCTGGTAAAATAGAGAGTGATTCCTTCATGCGTTCTTCTTTCTCGGGAGTTAAAGTGTGATTTTTGTTTGAGTCAATTAAAACGACGACATTTTGGTGATATTGGAACCTAGCAAGATTTTTTAAAAATGAATGTGGATCATTACTAGTTGTTGATAATATATGTATAAACACACTTAGTAGATATTTTTTACTTGTTTTTGAATGAAATTTAACTTGGCAGGTAAATGCAACAATCTTTCTTTAATGATCCATAATAATTCAAATTCAAACAACAATAATAAGAAATATATCAGTTACCACGTGAATGTACTTATTTTTGTACTTCCAAACTGATTACAATCAATTTAGTAGAACCACACAAGAATTATAAAAAAAGAATGTTGCAATTTTATATTTCATATTTACAAGTACATAAAGGGGCCTCGGTGGCCGAATGGTCGGAGAAGTTACTACTTTAATCACTAGCCAGTCAAATCTGAGGGCAGGAGTTCGAACCCCGCGTGTGCAGGTACACTCGACTCCAATCTTAATTGACTAGGATTGTCAGTTGTTCTATCGAATGTCGGTGGTTTTCTCCGGGCACGCCGGCTTCCTCCATCAATAAACCATGGCCGCCACAAAATAGTCCAAAGCGATTCTAAAAAATTAATCAATTACAAGTACATAATGTTAAAAAAATCACAGTATGTTGTAGGCTCAGGTATGGTGGCCGGATGCGGCCATTTCGCCTTTTTGCGTTTTCGTGTTTTCTTCCTTCACTTTGCAAACGCGAAATCGCGAAATCGGGAAATCGAGAAATCGAGAAAGCGAAATCGAGAAATTGAGAAATCGGGAAATAGGGAAATCGAGAAATAGGGAAATCGAGAAATCGAGAAATCGAGAAAGCAAAAACGCGAAAACACGAAAGCGAAAACGCGAAATGAATTTCTTGATTTCGCGTTTTTGCTTTCTCGATTTCCCGATTTCCCAATTTCCCAATTCCTCGATTTCTCGATTTCTCGATTTCTCGATTTCCCGATTTCCCAATTTTCCGATTTCTCAATTTCTCGATTTTGCTTTCTCGATTTCTCGATTTCACGATTTCACGTTGGAAAAGTGAGAGGAGTAAACGCGAAAACACGAAAAGGGGAAATGGCCTCATCCGGCCACCATACTCAGGACCTTTATTTTTTCATTCATGTAAATACATGTACTATATCAAATTAAAGAGATATATAATATGGTGTATATTAATGAGATAGCAATCGAACAACAAAAACATTAACACAAAACCACTTAAAGTTCAACATATGGTCATCAACATATATATTCACCACTGAAAAACATAATTACATAAAGATTATCACTTTAAAGTGTTCCTACCAGTTGTGTTCCTTTGCGTTCCATTTGAGAGTAGAAATTAAGACTAGGATTATACATTTTTATTTTTTTAAATCAGGTATACTTTACGGAACCTTTTCAAATATTAAAATTCTGTAGTCTGTTGCTAATCTCATTATTGTGTTAATTTGACGTTGTTGTGGTTGTTTGTTTGTTTGTTTTTTTTTGTTTTTTGTTTTTTGTTTTTTTGTTTTTTGTTTTTTTTGTTTTGTTTTGTTGTTTTTTTGGGGGGAGGGGGAAGATATTACTATGTGTATTGGTGTTCGTATACTTCTGACATTATCACGGTGAAAGTACTTTAAAAATACATTCAGTTTTCGGAAGACCTTACAAATACTGACAGATACAGTAGGGGTCAGGAAGGAATCCTATTTTTACACTATTTTAAAGTCATGTGAAAACAAACGAAAAAGTAGGTGATACTCCTCTATGGGAAGATGTGGTATGAGTACCAATGAGACAACTCTCCATCCAAGTCACAATTTATAAAAGTAAACCATTATAGGTCAATGTATGGTCTTCAACACAGAGCCTTGGCTCCCACCGAACAGCAAGCACTATACTTTTAAATGTCCATTGTGCATTTAGATTAGCTAGATACCTATTAAATAAATGACGATGTAGGCTTATCTCTGTACTTAAATCAAAAGAGATATGAACAACACACGACTAAAACAGTGTACTATGTATCAGATAATTGGTAAATCACTCTCATGATATCAAAATTCGGGAAAATTTCGAAAAAAATCACACAACGCTTTATATCTAATCTATCTTTTCGATCAATTTTAGAAGCATGTAAAATTGTAAGTAGATTCGGTAACAAAATATTGTTAAATATATATGTCTTTTTGCCAATCATACCACATCCTCTTACTTTTATACCGAAAGTTTGTAAAAAAGAAAGAATCATTTTGAAATATAACATATAAAAAACTTAAAACAAATCTTAATTTGGCTGGACATATTATACTGCTACCAACATATATAGAAAAAGTAGTTTCTTACAGTAGCTTATGCTTTTGAAGATTCATATCAAGAAATGCACAAATTTTGTATTTAATGATGTGTAACTTGTCGTTGAAGTTGTAACAAAAATATGGTGGCATGCATGGGGAAATGCACAATGATATATGAATCTGTTTACTATAACGGAGTGCCTTGGTTTTGGTTTAATTTTTATTACCTTACTATTATTCATGAAATTGTTTTGTATGTAGTGTTTCGTACCTAGTATTGAGATAGAATTTAAGAATACTATACATATACATTATGCCTGTGAGGACACTGATTAACACAGAAGGATGAAGGTAGGAACCCCTCCATTTATATTAATTTTTTTAAATCACGTTACAAACCGCCAAAATATTACAATGACATCTACTTTGGATTCATGTATTTTCGTGAGTACCAACTTTCGTGGATATTTGAGTTCGTGCTTTGTCAAGGTCTGCATAAAAACCTATAGAATATGTGCAATTCGTTGAATATTTGAATTTGTGATACACATGTAACAACGACATCCACGAAAATTGATATCCAACGAATATCTATGAAGCCACAGTATCCCTTGACCAAAATCGTGATTCGTGCTTGATAGAATATAACTACAACGTCACTCTATTCTAATCAGACTGTACACTTTTTCAATCCTGTTATCTATGATGAGTTTATTTACAACCCCTGGGTCGATGCTACTGCTGGTGGAGTTTGTATTCCCCGAGAGTATCACTTCTGTGTTGACATGAGTTACCATTGGCATGGTCATAATTTCACAATCTGGTGCAAGAAAAATTGGTACCGTTAATTTTATTACTACCACTGGGTCGATGCCTCTGCTGGTGGACTATTAGTCCCCGAGGGTATCACCAGCCCAGTAGCCAGTACTTCGGTACTGGCATGAACATACGGATTTTTTGTGTTATTAAAATTTGCTGTTACAAAATATTAGAAATTATTATAAATTAAGGAATGCAAAGCTCTGATTCCTTTCACGGATTTGGCTATACTTTTTGGACCTTTTGGATTATAGCTCTTCATCTTTTATATAAGCTTTGGATTTCAAATATTTTGGCCACGAGCATCACTGAAGAGACATGTATTGTCGAAATGCGCATCTGGTGCAAGAAAATTGGTACCGTTAATTTTATTACTGTTAACAAAATTTTGAATTTTAGAAATACTAATTATAAAAAATTTAAAGAAGATGTGGTATGATTGCCAATGAGACAAATATCCAAGAGAGACCAAAATGACACAGAAATTAACAACTATTATAGGTCACCGTACGGCCTTCAACAATTAGCAAAGCCCATACCGCATTGTCAGCTATTAAAGGCCCAAAATAATAATGTAAAACAATTCAACGAGAAAACTAACAGCCTAATTTATGTACATGAAATGAACGAAAAATGTGTACACATACACAAACGACAACCCCTGAATTGCAGGCTCCTGACTTGGGACAGGCACATACATGCAGAATGTGGCGGGGTCAAACATGTTAGCGGGATCCCAAACCTCCCTCTAACCAGGGACAGTGGTATAACAGTACAACATAACTATAAAAATCAGTTGAAAAAGGATCATCAGATTGATAAAAATACAAGTGGACGTGGACAGGCTTTTCTATCTCAGGAATAGATAACCCTAGCTGTATTTTGCAAAACTTTTAGGAATTTGGTCCTCACTACTCTTCAACTTCGTACTTTATTTTGTCTTTTAACCTTTTTAGTTTCGAGCGTCACTGCTGAGTCTTTTGTAGACGAAACGCGCTTTTGGCGCAAACACAAAATTTCAATTCTGGTATCTATGATGATTTTTTTTTTTACAATAAATATATTCCTGGCTCTCCATAGAGTACAGTTATTTTATCAAATTTCTTAGCTAATACATGATGATTATGACTTATCTTTGACTTACTTATAAACCAAGACAAATAATCGTCGAAACGAAATCACTCTATTTATCTTTGTAATTGTTGAAATTATTTCAAAATATGGAAAAGTCTTTTCTATTTTGTGCAGTGATCGTAACATTTGTATGGGCAGTGTTTGGGGCAGTAATTGGAGAAGATTGTGGTCAGGCAAACAGTGAACGTTTTAATCGTATTGAAGAAACTTTACAAAAAATGGAAACAGAAAATAGAAATCTGCTCAATGTTGTTGCAAAACTCGAAGAAACAGTTCAAACACAGAAAATTAAACTTGAAGAACTGAATGAAATTCAAAAAAGTGTATTAGTCCAACAAAATGAAATTAACGAATTAAAACATTCATGTCGTGGAAAGACAACACGAACAGAAATGGCACACGAAAAGTCGGAAATCAGAAACAGAACGAATCATGATTCTATGCGTTTGGACAAGTCTAAATGGTCTTATAATAATGAACGAAGGGAGAAAAGTGGAAATCAAAACAGGCATCGTTGTAAGTCTTAGAAGTTAATGCTCTAATATTGTTGTGACATATTCCTTTTAAGAACAAATCGAAAAATATGTTGGTCAACTGTAATAAATTTCAACCGATAAAAGTAGTCTAAATTGTATTTTTAATCTAAATAAGTCGAATTTTTAAATTTTATACTCCTAAAAGTGTTTTATTAATATTAAATTGCGAATTATTATTACAAACGTATTGCAAAATACGTCTGAACAAATTTGTTAATTCAGTATTACATATTTAATTTTATTTTGTGTTAATCACATTTTTGATGTTTTTTTCTTTATAGATATCATAAACATTATAACTTAATTCTAAATTCCTTTTTAAGGAGTACTTCGTAAAATAATGAGACGTTGATGACGACACGCCGGTCACATGACACAAATATGTATATTATAAAGTTGATCACTGTGGATTGATTTGTTCCACACATTTTTGAGAAAAAAAAAATGAAATCATTGTTTTTGGGGATTTACTAGTATGACAAAGGATATTTTCCCGTAAATCTATCTGTTTTTTTTAATGATAAATTTGTTCAACTTGATTAAATTAACACTGAAATTGTTTGGTAGTCGCCTGATATTTCAACAAACACAAGATAATAAATGTGTTACTAAATGTGTGTCAATGTTATCAAACTTGTTCTCTCGTCAATAGGAAGCAGAAAAATAACACATATCAAAATCCTCTTATTCTACATTTACGATAAACAGATAAAGTTCTTTAACCAAATATCATTAGTTACATAGTGTGCTAGTGACCAAATACGATAAAATATGGGGTCAGTAAATTCAATACCTGGTTCTAGGTCACGAGCAAGTTGTGCATCGAATTTACCTTACCGAATGTCTTATCATGAGGCCTATCAAAGTGATCAAGTCTTCAATATTAAGAAACCTACTTCCATTGGTTATTACAAACACTAATGTCAATAATATCAATGTGTTAGCTTTAATATGTTTTCTGCATCTACTTTCTGTCATTTAGCCTGGTACATTTAATAACTTTGAATTAGCATCTCGTAATGTTCTATTGTATTGTTGATTTGTGTATTTATCTATCCTGATTTTTTTCCATTTATTATGTCACCCGATCGACAATGTCGGGTGACATATTGCTTTTCCTCTGTTTCTTTTTCTGTATTATTATTATTATTATGTCACCCGATCGACAATGTCGGGTGACATATTGCTTTTCCTCTGTTTCTTTTTCCCTATTATTATTATTATTTTTCTTCCACCTAATTTTGTCCGCTCGCTTTCTCAGAGCCACAGGAACCAATCTGAATAATGGTGCATTATAACAAAGAACCCTGACTTTCCTGTTGCTTTCCGGTATTGGAACTAAAAAAAATGGCTGCCATCACCATGGAAACGGAAAAATGGTGAAAAAATATAATTTTGGAGTTAGGTCAATTGTTTGAGAATGCTTAACCTTAAAATCTTTAGATTTTGATACAACGTATGTGCCCACTATATACTGCTTTGGGATGATTTTGGCAATCATCGGAACTGCTATGTTGCCATGGATACTACACCAAAAATTTCCAAAATATGGAAATGCTCCAAATTTTATAAAACTTCATAGTAACGATGAGCAACATTGGTTTATGTGGAATTTGGCGTTGGAATTTCGAAAATGTCTGCCGTTACCATGGAAACAATGCAAAACAGGTCAAAATGCTCCAAAAACTTCAGGGTTTGGTGAATAATTTTGGTATGCCTTAATTTAGAATCATCTAATTTTCATACAATATAGTTTTCCACTATATACAGGTTTTGAATGATTTTGACAATCATTGGAACTACAATGTTACCATGGATACAGCAGTAAAAATTTCGTGAAAATCAAAATGCTTTAAACTTAATGAAACTTCACAATAATGTTGACTGTCATGTGTTGAAGCAGAATTTGAAGTTGGAATTTCCAAAATGGCTGCCGTTACCATGGAAACATCAAAAATTTCAAAATTTTCAAAATGCTTCAAATGTTCTGAAAATTTGTAGAAAGATGAATTACCATGCATATATGTGCATTCACTGTTTAAAATTTTTGAAATGGCTGCCGCTTAGTGGCAATGGGGGGAAGAGTGACATCCGCTATTGCTTGTAATGGCAATTCTAGTTATTATTATACTTCCACCTATTTTGTCCGGCAGGTTTTTTGGAGTGAAATGGAACCAATCTTAATGATAGTTCACTATAAGGTGGAACACAAAATTTCGGGTTGCAGGTGGGTCTAAGACCATAAAAATGGCTGCCGTTTCCATGGAAACGGAACAATTGTGAAAAATTCCAGTTTTTGGTTTTGGTGAATAATTTGGAGATGCTTAAACTCAGAATCATCATATTTTAATACAATGTAGGTGCCAGCCATATACTGGTTTTGGATGATTTTAGCAACCATTGGAACTACTATGTTGCCATGGAAACTGCACCAAAAATTTCAAAAATATCAAAATGATCCAAATGTTTTGAAACTTCATAGTAACGATGAGCAACATTGGTAGATGTGCAATTTGGCGTTGGAATTTCGAAAATGTCTGCCGTTACCATGGAAACAAGTCAAAAATGGTCAAAATGCTTCAAAAACCTTAAAGTGGCATTTACTTTCTTAAAATGGTAGGTCAAATACAGTGAAACTTTGATGGTATGTTCCCTCCCATGTACCAATGTGGTATCTGCCATTAGAAATTTGGAATGGTATCTGTTACCATAGAAACCAGCCAAAATGTCAAAAATTTCAAAAATTTCAAAATGCTCCTAAATTGATGAAACTTAATATATTTGTTAACTGTTAAGTCTGCATGAGACTTTTGAAGTTGGAATTTCCAAAATGGTCACCGTTGCCATGGAAACTGCAGAAATGTCAAATATTTTCAAAATTCTCCAAACTTAATGAAACTTAATATTATTGTTAACTGGCATGTATGGATGAGACTTTTGACTTCGGAATTTTCAAAATGGCTGCCGTTGCCATGGAAACAGAAGAAATGTGAAACTTTTGGCAATGCTCAAAATGTACTGAAAATTTACAGAAAGATATATGGCAATGCGTTGATCTGCATTCACTGTTAAATTGTTTTCAAATGGATGCCGCTTAGTGGCAATAGGGGAAGGGTGACATCCGCTATTGCTTGCAATGGCAATTCTAGTTTGTATTGTAGTTCTGTCATGTAATGTTGTCATTTTAGTGTTTTATTCATCATTGCCATGAAAGCAGGAGGTTTAGCTATCCACAAAACCAGGTTCAATTCACCATTTTCTTTCTTAAAATGTCATGTACCAAGTCAGTCAGGAAAATGACAATTGTTATAGTTCGTTTCTGTGTGTTTTGCATTGTCTTTTGGTTTTTTGTTGAACTTTAGTATTTCTGTTGTTTTCTTCTTATGTTTGGTGTGTTTCCCTAGGGTTTTTTTTTGTAGCCCATATTTGTTTTCTCTCAATCGATTTGTGACTTTCTAACAGCGGAATTCTACTGTTTCCTTTATCGATCAATAATTCCTTCATCTGATAATAGGGCGAAACAATTAAGATTTTTCTTCAACGTCATATTGTATTTAAAAAGAGGCGTAACACTGCTACTAACCGTTTATTAAAATAAAACACGCCCATTATCCACATATTAAATATACAGAGTCTACATGGGATATTTCTAAACATGTATAGGAGGAAAGATAATACTGGTTATATCTCGAATATTCCTTTACATATATAATAAAATATACTTCAGAAGCTTTTCTACATACATTTTTAATAAAACGCCGATACACAACTGTAAACTTAGATCACCTTACGCAATTTTGTATTTATTGTTGTCAATGTCTCAGTACGCTGTATGATATATCTAAGATCTTATAATTTCTTTTTCAGCCTCCAGATTACTGGCCGGTGGTACCCAGCCACTTATAGACACAAACGACGTAGCGTTTTACGCGTACATGACCAAATCTGAGCATATTTCTCCACATTATACTCTAATTTTTGATCATGTTGAAACAAATATAGGGCATGCTTATAGCCAACATAGTGGCGTGTTCACCGTACCCATTAATGGGGTTTATATTTTGTCTTACACGGTTTTTCCTTACGGCTCGGGCAGTTATGCCTCTGTAGAACTAACAGTAAATAGCATTTCAAGGGGCACGATATTTGTTGACAGCAGCTCTGACGACGATTATACCGGTTGCACAGGTTTTGCAGTATTGGCTCTAAAGCAAGGGGACGTTTGCTTTGTTCGTATACATCCTACATACCATTCAACCGGTATCATAGAAAGTGAATCTATCATGCGTTCTTCTTTCTCGGGAGTTAAAGTGTAATCTGAAGTTGACTCTTACTTGAAACGACGACTTTATTGTGATATTGGAGCCCAATAAGATTTTCATAAAATAAATGCTAATTAATACCAGTTGTTGATAACATATGTATAATGAATATTCTTTGGTTTGAATACAATCTTTATTGATGGGATGCTTAGATAGGACTTTCGGCAGGTGAATGCAACAATGTTTTTTTTTCAATTATTCACAATAATTCAAATTCAACCAATGACTATCAGAATAAAGTGGACCAACACAAATACAAAAAAACATGAATAACGGGCTCATTTTAAATTTATATTTGCACACACATAAAGTTTATCATTTCTAAAGGAACACAACACAAGTATGTTATAGACTGAGGACCTTTACGTATAATTCGTGCCGATATCACATGAAAGTAAAGCAATATAAATGCATTATACATCAATGAGACAGCAATCGAACAACACAATATTAAAAACAAAACAATCTAGAGGTCAATATACTGTCACAATAGTGTTTACCCCATTTGTACTACAGTGAAACATGTTTTAACCGAACTTCTTCGGCACTTAAGACTTTGTTCGGTTTTGGCCGGTGTTCGGTGTTGGGATGTTCGGTTTTGTCAGGTTAACAAAGCATAAAGTTGGTATGACGGTGCCTAAGTATATGTTTGGTTTAAACAGGTGTTCGGTTTATACAGGATTTGGTTTAACAAGATTTCACTGTCTATTCTTTCTCTCTTTGTATCGAACCTTTTATATATACATGTATATATACTTGCCGCTACCTAGTTTTACCTTTCAGACCGTAAGGAAACAGAATATTTTCTTCGTGTGGTTAATTAAAAAAAAACTTCATTGAAATATTAATTTTTAATTAAGTTTCTTCTTTTATATGAATATTAAAAATAAAACGCAACAATATAGGGTCTTAAAATGAATAAACTTAGATGTTTCGAACAAAATTTAGTGAAATATCACAACTGTTGATATCAAACCATTTAGATGTAATGTATAGTTTTTACTGCATTCGATATGCATGTTGTCTATATCTTTCTTTTGTTTTACCATCATCATGAACACGCAGAGAAAAAAAGTCAATTACAAATATGTGTTTTCTGCTTTTTTGTCGGATGGTTGTCTTTTCGACAAATTTCCATTCTCAATTTTATGTGAGAATTGAAAGATTATAAGAAAGAAGTATCATTTAGATATGTTAAATAAAAAAAAGATTGACACAAACTTTAAATGGCTGGTAATATCATATTGCCACCAACATTAAAAGATAAAAAAAAAATATCATCTATTTTCTTAAAGTACTCTGTGGTTTTAAAGATTAGCATAATGAATAAATAGTCTGACCTTAATACATCATTTAACTGACCTTTATTCTTGTGACAAAAATATGGTCACAGGAGATACATTATTTGAATCTGTTTTAGTTTTTGGAAGGGTTCTTGTTGCCTTAGTCATTAGTTTTGTATGAAAAAAAATCCAAAAATACTGATTCCTGATACTGAAAATTCATAACGAAAAGTCCCTAATCAAATTGCAAAATCTAAAGGCTCAAACACACCAAACATATGGATAGCAAATGTCTTATTCCTGACTTGGTACATGCACTTTCCTATTTAGAAAATACTGGATTTAATCTGATTTGATAGCTAGCTGAACCTCTTATTTGTAGGACTGTCGCATCAAATTCCAGAAATGTTTCATACCTAGTATTGAGATATGACTATAGAACTGAATCAGTATACTGAGTTTATATTGTAATTGTTATTTATCTTGACCTTATTTGTTTTATTGTCTTAAAAGATGTTTACTTAATCGGGATACCTTCTTATAGTTGGTCACAAAATAATGCATAATTGTGTAGTTTAGAAATCACTAGAACAATCGTAGATGAACAGATTATAATTCTCTATTTGATTTGCATAAAAATGATTAAATTGAACGGTGCGTGATTTAAAAACTATTGCAAATGTAAGTATCCTCCAATTATGTGTTGAGTTCTTTTTTTGGTGAATTCTACAACATAACACTAGTTTGTGAACTTATTGGACATAATATTCCGTTTCGATTCCGCACTGTTGCATGTCGTAGTTAAATGCGAATAGAGAACAGACTACGATGGAATATTCAAATATTTCAACAGTGAACTTGTCATTTCACGTGTCTTAGAAATTCTTATAATAAATCTTGCTGAATTTATTATTGGTTTTTTTTCTTTTGTTTGCTACAATATAATTGTAATTTCGACTGTCACAGCACATTATACATGGACAAACACTGGCTTATAATTTAGTACGCCAGACGCGCGTTTCGTAAAACCGACTAAATTTTAAAGTTAAAACTATCCCTTTTTAAAATTGTGATCCGGGCTTAATAGAATTTATCCAGGAGAGGGAAAGAGTACTTTTACAATAAATAAATACATGTGCATAGAGTACATTTGTTTATCAAGGTTCGAATCAACTACATAATGACGTTGAACCTTATCTTTGACTTACATCCAAACCAATACAAATAATCGTGATAAATCACTCTTATAATTTTCGAACTTTTTGAAGTTATTTCAAAATATGGAAAAACCTTTTCTCTTTTGTGCAGTGATCGTAGCATTTGGATATACCGTGTTCGGTGCATCAACTGAAGTAGACAGTTTCCAGACAAACAGTGAGCGATTCCGTCGTATTGAAGAAACTTTGCAAAAGTTAGAAACAGAAAATAAAAACCTGCACAGTGTTGTTCAAAAACAGAAAAACGAAATTTCAATTCTCGTTCAGGAACAGAAAGTCCAACAACAGGAAATAAACGAACTTAAACATTCATGTCTTAGAAAGACAACACGGAGAAAAGTGGCAGCTAAAACGACGGGAAAGTCTCAGCATCCGTTATTCACAACCAAAGAGGATTTTATTCCATTTGACAAATCCGAAAAAGGGCATAAAGATGTTGAAAGAAGGGATATTGGTGGAAATCAATACAAAAATCGTCGTAGGTCTAGCTACTCCTAATTTTATTATTGTATAGTTATTGTCATATTTTTAGTTGTTAGAAAAAGACAATGGCTATTCTTTCGATCAGTCGTTACATATCTTTAAAAAAGTATAGTTTACAACCTTACCGGAATGAATGAAAGTAGTTCATTCTCCCGTTCATCCAGAATAATACCTTTTCTATGCTGCTTTGCTAATTTTTTCAACCAAGCACAGCTATAAATAGTGTATGTTTGGTTTATGTGGTTATTGTAGCATCGGTTGCAAATTGTCAAAGATAACATTTACTGTCCATGGAAACCATTAGAATCCAAAGTTTTAACAATCATAATTACCTGTAGAAATTGATAATTCTGAAAGAAGATTCTAAATCTATAATTTCCTTGGAGTTTGGTTTCAATGTTGTGGTTATGCCAGATTTGGAAATCAAATTTTTTATGATCTAAACGCATGTCGTCAACGCAACATTTTGAGCTGCAATGCCCAGTGTGCCCTTAAATAATCTTATATCTATAAGGTAGACTATTTTCTTTTTCAGTTTCGAGATTACTGGAAGGAGGTTCCCACTCAGAAACAGAAACAAACGACGTAGCGTTTTATGCGTACATGAGCAAAACCGAGGCTATTATACCACATCATACTCTTATTTTTGATCACGTTGAAACAAATATAGGGCATGCTTATAGCCAACACAGTGGCGCGTTCACCGTACCCATCAATGGTGTATATATTCTTTCATACACTGTTTTTCCTAATGGATCAGGCAGTTATGCCTCTGTAGAACTAACAGTAAATAGCATTTCACGGAATACGATATTTGTTGACAGCAGTTCAACAGACAATGATCATACCGGCTGCACTGGATTTGCAGTACTGGCTTTAAATCAAGGAGATGTCTGCTTTGTTCGTTTACATCCTACATACCTTTCAAAGGGTAATATAAGAAGTAGTTCCATTATGCGATCCTCATTTTCGGGTGTTAAAGTGTAATCTAGTTGTATAATTGAAGACAACATGAGCCCAGATGAACTAGTATAATGTGAAGATAAAAAGGTTCACAAAAAAGATTGTTGTAAATTTTGTCATCATACTGACGAAGGTTATATCATATCCGAAATTTATATATACTGTTTCCCTTTTAAAGATTGGTGTCGGTTTTTATGGTGTTTTTTTTTTTATTATTTTATTTTTCTATTGTGTACAGAATCGTTTTGTTTTTCATATTGATTCAGCGCCCTCATAAGAAATTCATTGAATAATATCTAGACTGTTTTATGTCCCACCGGGCTAGGGATGGCGCTGGTGTGGAGAAGGGGGTTGAATGTTCTTGGTATGTTTTGAAATTTACTAAGAAGCATGCTCAGAAAGAAATTTGCTACAATGTTTCCTTAATTAATAACCCCTAATAATTTAATTCATATAACGGAATTTGATGAAACTGTCATCAAAATGAGAGGTTAAGCGCTATAAAACCATTAATATTTAATCCACCATTTTCTACATTTGAAAATGCCTGTACCAAGTCAGGAATATGACAGTTCTTGTCCATTCGTTTTTTATGTGTTTTGTCATTTGATTTTGCCATGTGATTATGGACTTTCCGATTAGATTTTCCTCTGAGTTCAGTATTTTTGTGATTTTACTTTTTTCAATCCATACAACAATTCCAAAAAATATAGCATTTGCCACGTGGATGCATTTCTTTTGTCTACTTTCAAAAAGTAAAATAACAAAAATATCGAACCCGGAGGAAAATTCGAAAACGGAAGTTCCTAATCAAATGGCATAATCAAAAGATCAAGCGTATCAAACGAATGGATAACAACGGTCATATTTCCGACTCTGTACAGGCGTTTTCTGATGTAGAAAATGATGGATTTGGATTAAACCTGGTGTTATAGCTAGCTAAAGACAGTCGCATACAATTCTGTTATATTGACAACAGTGTGTGAACAAAGTTAACAGACATGATAGATAAAAATGTCAAAAATAGTGGTACAGCAGACAACATTGTGTAATAATCTTGATCAATAAAAAAGCACACCAATGTGTCAACAAAGAAAAACAAAAAGGCATATAGACACATTTAAAAAAAAAAACGAAAGACAAGAATACAAAAAAGAATACAAATAAGACGACGGGTTGTATAAGTCCCGAGTCACGTCAAACAGATACTACCAAAATATAAAATAAACAGTAAAGTTAAAATTTACAATGACAAAACAAAAGAACACTATAACGCGTAATTAAGATGATAAATAACGTCAGTATCTAGAATCTAGTATACTTTAAGACCATCATATTATATATATGTATTATATGTGAAGTTGATACGGAATATTTTATCAACAAAATCTTGGTATCTTCTGTGACCTTATTTTAGAAAAAGGACGAGACGTTCTTTAATATAATCCTGGTTCATTAACTTTCTGCTGAGACACTTGCGACGTTTTACAAAGTATTAGCAGCAGCTGAAAACTCTTAAATACCGAATGAGTTGGGAAATATATATCCCATATGCAAGTGAAGTTGTTATATTGCTACCAAGGATGGAGAAAATGATGATTTCAAAATTAACATCGTCTCTTTTTTCCTTATAGTTGATGTGTTTCCTTTGGTTTTAGTTTGAAACTCGGAATTGTTTTCCCTCAATCGATTTATGACTTTCGAACAGCGGTTTACTGGTTTACTACTGTTGCCTTAATGTGTCATAGATTCTGGTACTGAGGTAACCCCTTTGTCAAATTCGAGGTATAAGTCTAAACATGAGGCAGGTAAAGCCGTGTATGTTGTTTCTCTAATTTCTATTTCTGGGGGAAATATTAATGGAACCTAATCAGAAAAGTTTGGATTGTGAATGGAAAGAACATCATCAATATATCTAATTTGCTTGTGAAAGTAATTATCTAACGTCTTTGATCTTCTTGTTTTTGACAAGCGTCTAGAGAAACTCTAACTGACCATAAACAGGTTACAAGCACAAATTAAAACAGAATTGCTCCAATTTCTTATTTTTTTTTTACATACATGAACATTGTGTTTATATTAATAATATACCAAGAGTGTACACACTGAAATGTCTCGCCTTCTTTACTAATCATTGATGTTATGTTGATAGTCCTAAGTATAAAGCTTTCTTACAACTGTCACATAAACTTAACATTAACCAAGATAGCTAAACAAAGACCAATGAACCATGAAAATGAGGTCAAGGTCAGATGAACCATGCCAGGCAGACATGTACAGCTAACAAAGCTTCCATACAACAAATATAGTTGACCTACTACTTATATTTAAGAAAAATAGACCAAAACACAAAAACTTAACTTTGTGCAATGAACCGTGCAATTGAGGTCATGGTCAAATAAAACCTGCGGGACTGACATATAGATTCTAATATATTTCCATACACCAAATAAGTTGACCTTTGGCATATAATATTAGATAAAAAGACAAAAACTTAAAAACTTAACTTTGACCACTGAACCATGAAAATGAGGTCAAGGTCAGATGACATCTGCCCGCTAGACATGTACACCTTACAATCATTCCATACAACAAATATAGTAGACCTATTGCATAAAGTATGAGAAAAACAGACCAAAACACAAAAACTTAACTATAACCACTGAACCATGAAAATGAGGTCAAAGTCAGATGACACCTGCCAGTTGGACATGTACACCTTCCAGTCCTTCCATACACCAAATATACTAGCCCTATTGCTTATAGTATCTGAGGTATGGACTTGACCACCAAAACTTAGCCTTGTTCACTGATCCATGAAATGAGGTCGAGGTCAAGTGAAAACTGTCTGACGGACATGAGGACCTTGCAAGGTACGCACATACCAAATATAGTTATCCTATTACTTATAATAAGAGAGAATTCAACATTACAAAAATTCTGAACTTTTTTTTCAAGTGGTCACTGAACCATGAAAATGAGGTCAAGGACATTTGACATGAGACTGACGGAAACTTCGTAACATGAGGCATCTATATAGAAAGTATGAAGCATCCAGGTCTTTCACCTTCTAAAATATAAACCTTTTAAGAAGTTAGCTAACGCCGCCGCCGTAGCTGCCGCCGCCGCCGGATCACTATCCCTATGTCGATCTTTCTGCACCAAAAAGTTGCAGGCTCGACAAAAAAAATACATAACAAGTATGTTGTAGATTGAGGACCTATGTATAAAATTCATACAGATACCACCTGAAAGTAAAGAGATATTTGATTTTTTTTTACATTTGTCATTTCGGGGCCTTTAACAGCTGACCGCAGTATGGATTTTGCTCATTGTTGAAGACCGTACGGTCACCGGTAGTTGTAAATCTCTGTCATTTTGTCTCTTTTGAAAAGTTGTCTCATTGGAAATATTACTACATCTTTGGTTGGTTTTTTATAGATTATAAATCAACAAGACCGCAAGCGAACAACACACAAATAAAAACAAATCACCAAAAAGATTAATTTTCAAAACTCTCACTTCCAAGTAGTCATATCTTCCTTGATATGAAATGAAGAAGTAAGAATTGTCTGTTTTTATATAGAGTGTCATTCAATTTTTTGCTAATATGCTTTTCATTATATTCCATTTTGTGCTTCTCTGTTACACATATTTGTTTATTTTTATAGTCATTATAAAACAATTTTGACTGCTGTACCCCTGTTTTTGACATTTTTTAACTTTTATGTCTGTTGGTCTCATTCACACACCGTTGTCAGTATCATGGAATTTAATGCGACTGTAATACAAGTGGGAGGTGAAGCTAGCTTTAAAACCAGGTTTAATCCACCATTTTGTACGTAAGAAAATATCTATACTAAGTCGGGAATACGACAGTTGTAATTCATTCGTTTGATGTGTTTCATATTTTGATTTTGACAATTGATTTGGGACTTTCCTTTTGAATTTTCCTCGGAGTTCAGTATTATTGTGATTTTACTTTATGTGTGTCTGTTTTTATGTTGAATGAATTCCCCTTTTATATATTTTTTTAAATCTTGTAAATACTGACAAAACATTCAACTGGATCCCTCCCTTTGGAGTCCTCTCTTAACAAAATAACTCTAGATCAATTTCTGAACGTGTATAACATTAAATATAAACAAGGAGATGTCGTATGCTTACCAGTGAGACAACTGTCCATAATATATCAAATGACGTAAAATCTAGCAAATATAATTGTTAACCGTACGACAACAATGAATAAAACCTTTACCGTATAGCAAGTTATAAAAGGCCCCCACAGTCTATTATTCACAACAGGTCAAACTATATCTCTATACTAATGTTCTTCGTGCATTTAGTTTACTAGATAACTATTAAATGAATGACATTAAAGGCTTATCGCTGTACTTAAACCCAAAGATAAATGTACCACTATACATGACTTTGTATTAAGACTAATTGTTTGCCAATCCTGGTAAATCAATATCATAATAAAATAAATTAGACAATATGGAAAACACGTTCCTATTTTGGGTCATTGATTTTTGCATTCACCTATTAAATGTTTAAAGCTGTAAAGGTACTTTTACACGGTACGATTTTCCTTTCGATTTTCACATACATGTGTTCTTGCTTTCGACTAAATTGAAACACTTTTAAAAAGTATGTCGTTTGGTTATTCTTATGGAAAATCGTATATATACTATTGTGAACAGAATGCTGTACGATTTACTTGTTCGACGGAATCAAATCGTAGGGGCAATCGTAGCGTTAACCTTGTCTGATGAGGATGTTTACTAATCAAACAACGAGGTGCTCGTTTTCGTCTTTTTGAACATTCTTTTCAAAAATTAGAAACAGAAAACAGCAACCTTGGCATCGTTGTTGAAAAAAAAAAAATGAAATTTCCAAAATTTTCGAAAAAAGTTCAAGCGCAAGAAAGGAAAAAAAAAAAAACTTAAATGGATTCCCAACACTATTTTTCGAACTCAATTTTATAAGTTCAACAATATGAAATTAATGAATTAAATATCGTAATAAAAGATTACAAAACGGTGATATAACGCAGATGAAAAACCGGAGAAGACATAGCATCCATTATTAACAATCAGAAATGGAACCAACCATCATTCTATACTTTTGAACAAATTCGAGAAAAAAAGGTTGCAAGTAATGAAAGATAAGAAATTATTTGGTGGTAACAATTCTCAAAAAATGAATTTGATACATGAACTTACCTTGATCGTTTTTCTCCGCTCCAAAACTGCCACCCCGTGTCAAACATAGCTGACACCCCGGCATGTGGCGTTCTACACGGTGCTAATGGTATGAAAAAAAGTTATCAAAGGTACCAGGATTATAATTTTATACGCCAGACGCGCGTTTCGTCTACATAAGACTCATCAGTGACGCTCTGATCAAAATAGTTATATGTGTTTTTCTATGTTGTGATGTTATGCTATTGTTTCAGAAAAAGGGAGAAGGTTTGGTACCATTAAAACGTTTAATCCCGCTGCAAATGTTTGCACCTGTCCTAAGTCAGGAATCTGATGTACAGTAGTCGTTTGTTTATGTAATTTATACGTGTTTCTCGTTTCTCGTTTTTTTATATAGATTAGACCGTTGGTTTTCCCGTTTGAATGGTTTTACACTAGTAATTTTGGGGCCCTTTATAGCTTATTGTTCGGTGTGAGCCAAGGCTCCGTGTTGAAGGTCGTACATTGACCTATAATGGTTTACTTTTTTAAATTGTTATTTGGATGGCGAGTTGTCTCGTTGGCACTCACACCACATCTTCCTATATCTATATAAAGCCAAACAAGTACAAACTTGAAGAGCATTGAGGACCCAAAATTCCAAAAAGTGGTGCCAAATACGTTTACGGTAATCTATTCCTGGGATAAGAAAATCCTTAGTTTTTCGAAAAATTCAAAGTTTTGTAAACAGGAAATTTATAATAAAATGACCATAAAATTGATATTCATGTCAACACCGAAGTGCTGACTACTGGGCTGGTGATAACCTCGGGGACGAAACGTCCACCAGCAGTGTCATCGACCAAGTGGTGTAAAAAGTTATCAAAGGTACCAGGATTATAATTTTAAACGCCAGACGCGCGTTTCGTCTACATAAGACTCATCAGTGACGCTCAGATCAAAATAGTTATAAAGCCAAACAAGTACAACGTTGAAGAGCATTGAGGACCCAAAATCCAAAAAAATGTGCCAAAAACGTCTACGGTAATCTATTCCTGGGATAAGAAAACCCTTAGTTTTTCCAAAAATTCAAAGTTTTGTAAACAGGAAATTTATAAAAAAAAAAAAATGACCATACGGTAATCTATTCCTGCCGGTGTTAATGGTATGAAACTTTAAATGATAGGTCTTCTACAAAGTATACTGGTTCGATATAAAAATGCGGATATGTCGTTAGTTACTTCGTTTGGATATCAAGTATTTCATATGTTTCATGTCGAGGCGTTATATCGCCGACTATATATATGGTATGGAATTTTCTTAGTGTTAAAGACCGTACGATGGCTTGTGTTTGCTTACTTCCACATCGTTCCAACTCTGGTGAAATAGTTGTCCCATTGACAATCATACTATACCGCCTTATTTATAACAAAGCAATTAACAAAAAAATACTATGTTTATATATGTCTCGTTAATGCCATACTTTTCACATTTCATATACGAGATAAGCCGGTTTTTACCGTTGTCATATTTCTTCAATGATGGACCGATGCAATTTTTGTACTCAGACTCGAAAACCAACCAATCAAATTGCTGGATTTCATGTTTCGAGCATGATTTTTGTGCTCCGAGCACTGAGCAAAGTTTTATGCCTTTAGGAATCATTTAGAAAATTTGGCAATACTTTTAGGAATTTTTGTTCCTCAATGCTCTTCAACTTCGTACTTTATTTGGCCTTTTCATCATTTTTTTATTCGAGCGTCACTGATGAGACTTTTATAGAGGAAACGCGCGTCTGGCGTAAATATAAAATTTGAATCGGGGTATCTATGATGAGTTTATTAGATCCTTCTAAGCCGTCATTCGCGGTTTATTGAGGACCCAGTCCGTTAATGTGCGTTTGGATTGGAGAAAGTCCGTTGATGGAGTAGAATACGGTGCGTTGAGAGTAAGTTGAAAATTAAATGCTACCAATTTTAGAAGATATTTTTTTTTAATTAACATACTGTAATTGCAAATAGTTTGCAGCATATAGTCCAATAATTCAACATCACAAAGAGATCCCGTACGATACCAGCGTCCTTGGTGCAGCTCAGGTCTGAAGTGTTATTACGATTTAAACTTAAGTGTGTGTCACTGTACGGACAAGTCAATTTGCAAACTAGTCCTTGTATATTTCTGTGAATCGAGATGTGACATCCGTGTCCTTGAAGTCTCTGCACTGACTGGTCTCGAGTGTTTTATGATTTAAACTTAAATGTGCTCTTGGGGCCTCTTTTTACGAATGTTTTTGCGATATGATCTTAAATATGCGTCACTGTACGAACATGTTAGTTTGTAAACTAGTCCTGTGAATCGACATGTGCTTTTTATTATCCATCACACTTTTGTTGATTTGACAAAGTGCTTCATTAAAATTCAGGGCGCAAACATATTTGTAAACACAAGTTGTAAAACTGACATATATATTGACATCAAAAGAAGCGCAACATCACCTATGCTTAAATAAATATTCTATGATAAACAAATTAAAAGATCCTATGCATATTAATGGCTGGCTAATGACAATAAAAGATAATATCTTTATTTGAAGAGAATAACTCATTTGGATTCAACCAATTTTCAATAAATCTCTCTATATCAACATCCTCGTTTAAAAAAAATACTAAACCATTTGAAGGTGTGTCTGTCGTACAGTAGGATGAAGACTAATCTATCCAACAGTAGGATAAGTAGCTAGCTGGTCAGATGGCTAGTCGGTCAGGCAGTAGGATTCTAATCTAGTCTGTTCACAAATAGGATTGATATGACGGCTAGTCGCTTAGACGGTAGAATTCAAGGTTTGTCTGTCCGACAGTAAGATTTAGAACTAGTTGGTCCACAGACAAGGGCATTGATGTCTAGTCAGTTAAACTGTAAAATTAAGGGCTATTAGGTTATTCATTAGGATTGAAGGCCTATCGGTCAGTCAGTTGGATTTAAGGCTAGTCAGTCAGACCGTAGGATTGGAGGCTTGTTGGTTAGTCAGTTGGAAAAGGGTCTAAAGAATATAGTTAAAACAGTGTTCAATCATCTACATAAAATTAAAATACCATTGATGCTGATTCAATAAAACTTTATACAAATCGCAAATTAAACATGCATATTTTTTATGTTTTGCAAAAGAGAACACCCTTTACGAGATGACTTTATTTGTATCTAAATGACAAATCATTGCTTTAGCTTCGGCATATAGAATTATTGTTTAAGCCAAGGATGTCGTTTTTGTCGAGCCTGCGACTTTCGCGCAGAAACCTCGACATATGGATAGTGATCCGGCGGCGGCAGCGACGGTGTTAGTTAACTTCTTAAAAGTTTTATACTTTAGAAGGTGGAAGACCTGGATATGCTTCATACTTTGTATATGTACATGTAAACCTCAACGAAGTTTCCGTCAGTCACATGTCCAATGTCCTTGACCTCATTTTCATGGTTAGTGACTACTTGAAAAAAAAGTAATGTTATTAATAAATTCTCTCTTATTAGTAATAGAATAACTATATTTGGTATAATGTATGTACGCACCTTGCAAGGCCTTCGTGCCCGTCTGACACTCTTGTTTGCTGTTTATCATATTTGTTTTTCGTTCCGTATGTCGTTTGAATTGTTTTACATTTTGTTATTTTGGGGTCTTTTATGGGCTAACTGACTATGCGGTAAATGGGTTTCATGTATTGTTCAAGGCCGTGTGGTGACCTATAGTTGTTTATTTAAATGGTCTCTGGTGGAGAGTTGTCTCATTGACATCTTCTTTCTTTTTTTAATAATTATACAAACAATTTTATCAGAAAAGAAAAACGAAAAAAGGGATTTTGATCTTTTCAAGTAAATGGAGTTTGTCACATTTCTGAACGGTCATTAATAACTATAATCTATAATTTATAAATCAATTATAGTATGATGGTTAAGAACATACATCAATTCCAGGATAAATGATAACCAATGAATTATATTTTAGATACTCAGAAAATATGTATTTCAAACACCACAATGCATTGCAGTGTAGTTGAATATGACATTTATTTGATTTTTATATGCAAGGTACACCTTATTTTATGTTGATACAATGTGTATGGTATGGTGGTCTTTTTTTACCTTTTTTTTTACACTTTCCACCTTGGAACTGGGAAAATTCAATGTTATGTTTCAGGTTGAACCAAGTTGGTAGAGTCAAAAATGTGTTATAGTGTTTCAATTACTTCAAAAATTGTCGTCAACCAGAACCTTTTTCCTTTCTGGTCCCTTCTTTATAACCATTCAGAAATGTGATAAATTTCGCCATTTGTTCAAAAGGTTTAAAATGTTCTCTAGCATTTTTTCGAATTCCGATTTTTATGTTTATTTTTTATTTATATCTATAAATAACTTTTACTGATTTTTTCGAAATTGTTGACGGCAGTTACAACTCTGAAATTTAAAAACCTTCAATTGAGGGGGTGGGGGTTCTAAAGCTTGTCAATATTGACACAATAATAGTTACATAAGAAGGTAGGGTTGCCAATGAGACAGCTCCCGCAAGAGACCAAGTGACACATTAACTAACAAGTGTTGGTCACCATACGGCCTTCAACAGTGAAGATATTTCCAAATGTGGTTTATTTCGATGTTCAGTGTATATCTATATGTATCACGTCTTCGAAAAATGAATTCTATTGACTTTATATGTTTTTGTTGTGATTTAGTTTTGACCCTGTGATACCCTACCGGTACAAAATAGAGACTGCAGTTCTTTATTCGCCAATAAACATGCCATCAAACGTAATGAAATTCATTAACCACGCCCCCTTTTGTGTCTTTACTGTTATACTCCGTAACAAACCTTGTCAACGCTGTCAAAAACAACTAGCCAAGACTCCTTACATAAAATAACATCCATGACAAATTAAACCCATCAACCTTAGATGACAAATTCATTTTTTTTACGTTTTACATTTTGGGACTATTCCGAATCTTGTTAAAATAATGTTGTGTCATGATATTTAGAAACTAAGTTGGATAATTCATTTAACATAAAACGGGTCATTATAAATTTTATTGTTGAACTTTTATGTATACAAAATCTATGTGCGATGCAATTTGTATACATAAATATTTTATAACAATCTGTATGCAATTGTTACGAAGAAACAATTTTGCATTGTGATAGGACTTAAACCATGCTTTTATTGGACTTTATAGTGGTGAACATTTTCATACTAAGTGCCTATGGAGATCATATAGAAAACCACGGTAAGACTAAAGTAGTTAGTAGAACGTGTGTCATATAATGTGTTGAATTGAAGAAACACCTTAAAGTTTACCCCCCCCTTCCTCCGGCCCTATTTTAAGAATGATCAAATATAGAGTGCAGGCGCGGATCCAGGGGGGGGGGGGGTTCCGGGGGTTGGAACCCCCCTTTTTTTGGACGATCAATGCATTTGAATGGGGACATGTAATTGGAACCCCCCCCCCTTTTTTGTCCTGGGTTAGGAACCCCCCTTTTTAAAATGGCTGGATCCGCCCTGGAGTGTTGATTTTTGGGCTAAGATGAAATTATTAAGCAAAGAAAGGGTTTGATAAATTACTTGGATGGACTACCAATTGTAACGTTTTTACTTGTGGAGTCTAAATCTCCCTGACCACTTTTCACCAGTAAAATTTGGCTTTGTTTTTATGTTGATAAGCCTTTGTGTCATATTTTCTGGGATGAGTATCATTTCCAGCAGTGTTTTCAAAGGGTGGGTATTGGCGTTGAAGGGTAGAAGGTGTATAACTGCTCCTAATTTCTAAACCGCATCATTGTTTTGTCTGTATCTAAAATGGGAATTAAAGTTATCAAAGTGGAATCAATCAGAAGCATGGACATTTTACCATTTAAGTCCTTCTTGAGTAAAAAAAAATCATCCCACCTTTTTTGTAATTGACTTTGATGCTTGACTTTAATTACAACTAGTGCACTATATTTTCAGGAACATTTCTGAATGACACCGGACATGTCGTCTTTATTTAACTTTTACCACGTGTATATATATGTAATCTGTCAAGATACGACAACATGTATATAAAATTCTATGTTACATGTATGTAATATATATATTTGCATAATGTACATGTATTTTCTTAGTACAACTTCTTTTATCAAGACTCTCGAGCCGCATTATTTTTTAAATAAAATTGAGAATGGAAATGGAGAATAAGTCAAAGGGACCAAAGAGCAGACAACAGCCGAAGGCCACTAATATGTCTTCAACGCAGGGAGAAAATTCCACACCCGGATGTGGTCCTCAGCTGGTCCCTAAATTAAATGGTGTACTATAGTCGTACATGTAAAGCATGTAGGTAGAGAACACAAGTATCATGCAGTTTGCACATGGATTCCAGGAACATGTGCATTTTGTAATAATTAATGCATGTGTGTATAATGTCTTTGCATTATTCATTTAAATTGTTAAATACGTCATAAGGGTCTGGATGGGGTTTGCATAATAGAGAATAACGGGTAAAGAGTGAACAATTAAGGGCTAATTACGGTTGCCTATAATTGCTTACATCCACTAATTTGAAATTTAGTGGATAGGTGTAATATTATTTGCAGTCAAACCACATCTCCTTATTTTTTATTAAAAGAAAAAGAATAAATAGAACAGGGAAAAGTATGAACTAAAAGAAAATTCACATAATAAAAGGGGTGCTCAAATATAGAATATGAAGAATAATGGACAGAGTAAATAAAGGACATATAAACGTTGCCTAAAGAATAAAGAAACGAAGGACCCCCTTGAAGACCCTCCTTCGTGTGATAAAAACTTTAATTTAATTGTTTCCATTTTAAATTACCACAAAATTTACATGACATTTAGAGCAGCAAGACATTATGACTGTGCAAGGTCGTTTAAGTGGCTGAAATCATGAATTGACATGTGCACCTTGCCAAAATCTGACGGGTATTCATAAATTATTAAGTGTATTGATTAAAACGTTGATTGGTTGTTAATCGGTTGCTTAACATCCAATTACATCCTATATCCATGGCAAATATTTCATTCAAGTTTCAAGACGCTTCGAAGATAAAGACTTATATTCATTCAAATTATGACTTGACTTGTGCTCATACCAAAAATCTGCCAGGTATTCATAAAAAGTTCATTTAGATTATTGATCGATTGTTAATATTGGTTGCCTAACGTCCAGTGGCAAATATTTCATTCAAGTTCACGGACAATTCAAAGAAACTTTTAAGACTTTAGTTCATTCAATTCATTAATTGACATTTGACCTTACCAAAAATCTACCAGGTACTCATAAAGTATTAAGTTTATTTAAATTATTGATCAATTGTTATTTGGTTGCTTAACATCCAGTGGCAAATATTTCATTCAAGTTCATGGCTGATTTAAATTATGAATTGTAACCTTACCAAAATCTGCCAGGAATTTTCAAGTCTCAAGTTCGTTAAAATTGTTAATTGACATGTGAACAAACCATTATCTGACAAGAATTGATTTAGTCTTATATTCATTCAAAGTACTGATCAATTGTTAATTAGTTGCTTAACATGCAGTGGCAGATATTTAATTCGAGTTCCAAGATGATTTAAACTATTAATGGACTTGTAACCATGCTATATTCTGCCAAATATTAATAATCTTGATTTTATTCAAATTATTAATTGACATGTTACCGCACCAAAAATCTGTATTCATAATAAGTCTTAATTTCGTTCAAGTTATTGATTGTTTGTTAATTGGCTGCTTTATGTTCAGTGGCAAATAGTTCATTTAAACTTAAGTACGATTTAAGTCATCAATGCCAATGGACATATGACCAGAACATGTACGTTCTCTTTCTGTATATAGATTTTATCATAACACTTCAGCTCTGTAATCGTCTCATTTAGCAAAAAATAAGTGGTCCAGTTATAACCAGAACGTGAACTTCAGAACATTATAGATATCAATAAATGATAGAAAGTAGTTAATTTCAAGGCCATTAAATGAAAGAGATACATTTCCTTAACATACTTGTTAACAAGTTCACAATGTCAAGTTTCGTTGTAATATGTCAACGAATTATATATCTACGCACGTCAACGGACGAGAATCTAACTTGTTTATGGTTTGAAAAGCTACAAACGCCACAAAGGCTGTACAGGGATCCATGAAGAATTAAAAAAAAATATTAACCGATGTCAACTTCAAACGTGTAACTAGTAGTTTTTGGCCTATCGTCCAACCACTAAAATTACAGAAACGGAATAGATTTTGCTTTTCCCACTCTTTCACATCAGAATTGTGAAGAGACTAAGGCCCGATTACATCCAAGACAATTATTTTACATTTCAAAAACAAATTCTTCAATAACGATGTCCCGTCTTTAAAGTTTCCCTAAAGACAGATATTTGAAAACCTGTACTCATCCCCTTTCGAAATGAAAATACAATTTTTCACGTAATATAAGCTCGCTTGAGGTGAATATCAAGTGCAATTTTTTATTTGAATTTCACGTGAGATTCACGTGAGCAAAATTGGCTTGTGTAAGAGGACCTACAACAGGGATGTTTCTCTTAGTTATCTCATTATATCCGTTAATTATTTACTATATAAGTGAAAAGAAAAGTTGATATTCACATGTAGACATATTATAAAAGAAATGGCCCAGCTGAAGCCCTTCTACGACCGCGGTATGTTCTCGCGGCGTTAAAGACCCATTGGCGACCCTGAGCTGTGTTCTACTCTTTGGTCGGATACGGTGTCGTCTCTTTGATTCACTCCCAGATCCCATTCTCTATTCCGGTTCAGAATAGAGAGTAATGGTAGTGGCGGATCCAAAACTTTTAAAAAGGGGGGGGGGGGGGCGCTGACTGACCAAAGGGGGAGGGTTGCCACTCCAGTCATGCATCATTGATTCCTTATATAATCAACAAAATTTTTTCCCACAAAAGGTCTCAACCCCCACTCCCCCCTGGATCCGCCTATGAATGGGTCAAACCAACAGAAAAGGGAGAGAATAATAAATATTAGAGAACAATCGGTCATAAACATAAAGAGTAGATAATAATGAGGAACTAAAACATAAATAATATATAGTCTGAGAGAATATTGGACCAAAATTATACAGAATACAGTCATGAAGGACTCCCAATTCAGACACTCCTACACTGAGACCACCAATTGTGTTAAAGTATAGTCTCAAGCCTATTACAAGTCATACTATTGTTCATGCATGCAGCTGCCAAAACTCGCATATAATTATAGCATATTTCGACACAAATCATTTTGATCCGTTGTCCTTTTACATTTAACATTATAAAAATATGTAGATGGGAGCTGCCAAGTGAGATATGTAATTTTGTGTCATATGTCAGTTTTATATAGCCAATGAACCCCATTGGGGATAGGAAAGTGTTTAACCCCGCCACTTTTTTACATACCGGCAATAATTGGTGTGACAATCTGCCTCTGGTAGCATATATATTACGTTGTACGTATAATTTATTTATAGTGTGTTGTAGAACAAGAGGTAGGGCCAATGTCCACTGTATTTATTTCACTAGCACGGTCAAATTGCTTTACACTAGTCATTTTTGGGGCCCATTATAGCTTGCTATTCAGGTTGAGCCAAGGCTCTGTGTTGAAGCTCAGGCACTTGCCTCAGGAAAAAAAATCCTGTATACCTTAATATAACACGTGTGATATTAAGCTATATAAGAATTTTTTCTGAGACAAGTATACCTGGGTGTTGAGGGTCGTATTTTACCCTGTTATGGTTGGCTTTAAATGCATTGTGGCTGGGATGGAGAGTTGTCAGTTAGTCAAATCCTACTGGAATTAAAAAAAATAATGAATAGTCTATATCAAATATTTTTCAACAATTTGGCATATTTCCATAAACTTCAAATGTTATTCAGAGCTGCATATTGCCATGGAAGGCATTTTGATACATTTTGCACTGACGTTCATCGTTAACCAAAATGAATTAACTTGTAAACGAAAAAACAATATACCATGTATATAGCTTTTCTTCTGAAGGAATTGTGGTTCTGGTCAATGATGTCATCATGCAATTTTGGGAAGATACTAAAAGTGTGACAAAATCTTTCAAAATTCGGGTTTTAATAAGGAAGCTCGCTTGTCATGTTTTGGAATTTTGATCAGATTTTCGGAATCCTCTGGTTTTATCCGTTTCAATGCCTAAACAAGTTTTGCCCGGTAACCCCTGTTTTTCTTTTTATAATTTTTTTACATGTATAATGATAAGCTGTCTGTTAAAGTCTTATAGAATTTTAATTATTTTTTAATAGTTTTTGAGGACTTAAACTTGTCAATGATAAAGCTATGAAAAGTCAAGAGAAAACATTTTCCCGCCAAAATTTCAATGGCTAATATATTGAAAACAAGCACGGTGACCTATATATTTTTTTTGCTCTTTGGACTCCTTTATTAATTCCCTATTAATATAAGTTAGTGTTTTGAACAGTCAATTACTTTGAAACTAAGAAGCGAACTCCCTTAAGATATCCTCATTCTAAGTTTTATATAATACTGGTATTCTGCTTAAAAATAATCAACGATATTGTAAAAAACCTCAAAGTCGACACTTGGATGGAGATGAGATATCGTAAATCTACGTAGATTTAATTTTTCTTTGAAAATGACCCTAGTGTGAATTGAACTCTTGGCTTAATTGGTCAGAAGGTTTTATTCGGTCCTTTTTGTTACTGCCATCTTATTTTGGTTTCATCGCACTTTTCATTCGAATTAAAAGTTGATCTTTACTTCAACACGCCTCCTTCCCTTTCAAGCACCCCGTCAACACAAACTTGACTTTTCTTGGTTCTATCAATCCTATATAGGAATCATGCGTTTTGTCCGCCTGTCCTTAACTCCTCCATGACAACTATAGTAATTCCTTTCGAATTCAATATATTTGCCACTGGACTAGAAAACGGTTATTTTTCTAGCATTATTAGTCACCGCTGAACGTTATGTAATTAATTCTTCTTACATGTAACAACATTCAGAAAACATCATGTCCCTTTTTTTGCATCTATTATGTAAATATTTCTCAGAATTTAAAATACTATTAAAAACTATAATTTATACACAAAATTATTAATTTTGACATAAACAACGTTCACTGAAGATGAGAATTGAGTGACATTATTCACGTGTTTATAAACCATGAAACAGGATCGTCCATCATCTACAAATATATTATATCACAAGACTTTTGTTGGATAAAAGAAGAAAAATGAAGAAAAACAAAATAAAAATAAACAAGATTAAATAGCCTTGACCGTATCATACATTTATATAAGTCATAATTTTATGTATTTTACAATAAAATTTCCCTTTTTATACAAATGTGGTTAATAAAAGAAATAGCTTGATTAAACTTGGAGATGAGATGAAGTGAAAGTGAAAACACCAATCGAAATCATATGGCTTGAGAGTACTCGCAGTTATCTGACAGCTAGTTCAAAGCCACTAACAACTAATAAAAAATCATGCATCTAAGACTAAACTATCAATCCGTACACATCCAACATCCAATGGATTTAGTGTAAAGACATCATAAACAGCCAGAGAAAAACATGACCTTGTGCAATGCCAAGTTATCGACAGATTGTAGATCCATGAATATGTATATATATAACATACTAGTGAAATTTAGTTAGCTTTTAATCTACTGATAACAAAATCAATATTTATTCCAATAAAAACAATATTCAATGATCTTATTACGGTGTTGAATAGGTAACCTTTTAGAATAAGTTTTTTTAAAGGAGCTACAAGTTTACATGGATCATTTCTAAATTTCCGGGCACGGTTAACAACATTTCCGTAAAAATGAGGATGTGCTAGGTCATTTACTACAAATGTTGGCAGAATTAATTATCAAACATTGTTTTGCTATTGTTTTTGAACTTTTATGCCCAAATGTTGTATGTTGTCCCGTTTCTTCTTGAGCAATGTGTTTATACTATTAAGAATCACAACGATACAAGTAGTGATTCAGTTGTTGAACATTTACAGACAGTGCATTAAAAAAAATAGGTGTAATGTTTCTATGGGCAGCCGGTCCTGATGCTTTTGCCTCGCAGTCAGTAAGAGATATAGGTATTCTAATCCGGTTGTAGGGGTGGCATCGCGACCGCGACGGTGAAAGTTATTGGTTTAAATCTTATATATCCGAAGTAGAAGACCTAAATAATTCCACCTACCGCTATAGCATAGCTACCTTATTTTCTAAAATTTTCATTCGTCATATGTTCGTAGTAATTTTCATGGTTAAATTGTGATTACATGTAAAGTTCTTTTGTTAAGTGAATATCTCACTTCTTATGAGTATTAATAAACTGTTTTTGTTATATTGTCTTGCAAGTTCTTATTTCATAGATCAGCTGAGCAATGTTCGAACACAATACGCAAAAGTCAAACTACATTTAGTTTATGATATGATTGAATGTTGTATTTGTCAGTCTGGCAGGATTCATATGACATTGACCTTGTTTTCATGGATTATTAATATTGTTATAATCTTTATTTGATATCTGAGGTAAAAAAACTATAAACTAAAGTAACATTAAAGTAAATGATGATCAATTAAGCAGGTTAGACATTTCAGGATGAGTACTCTTGCGTATTGTTCTCATAAGTTAGAAAGTATTCAGACACTTGAAAAATAAACGACCTGATTTCAAGACTTAACACAATGTCTGCTTTTGTTAATGATCGTAGACTGGTTCTAAACCTGACAAATATTGCTGATGTCCATGCATAGCATGATAAGTTAAAGACGATATCTTAATTTTGAGGAATAATACATATTGATGTCAAAATCGCTTTGACAATAAAGCCCCTAAAACAGTCCAGTTAAAAAATGGTTTAACATCAAACTAATTGCAACAGAAAATGCTTTTGTTCTACATGTAATCTATAGCATTAAGTCCCAAATATACACAGAAAAGTCCCATAAGATCTAACTTGAGGAAAACTCAAAATCAGCATTTTAAATTTCCTATAAAGATTAACATGGAAAGGGAAGATAATGTATCTCCGAGATTTTTTTTGTTTGAAATTCATGTAAAGCATGATACTTTGATTTTAAGTTCGTATTTGACTATATTATATCTTCTCCTGCTCATGAAATGTACAGAAGTGAAGTGTTATGGGTATGAAAAATAAGTATTGTTTATATTCGTAAATTATATTTGTTCAGCATTTACCTTGTTTAAAGAAACTTATAAACCACATAAAGAAGAATATATTCTTAATTATTTTTTTTTCAAATTTTAGATTCCTAACCTTCACATGTTGAAAAATTTCATAAATGGTCAACTATTAATGAATTATGAAATCTAGGTTGTAGCTTGATAAAAGATATGGAAAAAAAAACTTTAGAGTTGCGTGTTATACTCTAAAGATGGCTAAAATATCAAGAATCAATACATGCTGAATAGAAGTGGCAAAATTATAATTTAGTATTAATTTTTATTGACATTTCTGCCTTTTTTGCAGAGTTATCTCCCATTCCAATACAGAACTCCATAGGAATGTTAAAATCGCGATTTATTAGACTAGTCTTCCTCAAGATAGATTGTGCTGGACTTTTTTCTGTGTATATTTGGAGTATTAATGCTTAAAGATAAAAACTTAAAAATCTTCTGTTGCAATTACTTTAAGATTAGGGTCAAACTAATGCTAGATTGACTGGACTTATTTATACTGAAAGAATGCACCCATTAAACAAAGATGAATTTTCTGTAGTACCTTGAAGTCTTCCCTAACCCCATCACTGTACATGGATTTCACAAACGGTGACATCACTATAGGGGGCTTAAAAACACCAGATCCCGAAATCCCGGGCTTAAAAACACGAAATCCCGAGGTCCCGAAATTCGAAAAAAAGAATTCCCGGATCCCGAAAGGGTCAATCCCGAAATCCCGAGCTTAAAAACACCCGATCCCGAAGTCCCGATAAAGGTCTTATCCCCCTCACTATACGCAAGAATTTGTATAGTATTATATACAAATCCTTGCTATACGTGACACAGTTTAGACGGCATCCTTGATATACACCTTAATTACCATTTATTACATCATAATGCATATAAATGTTCATAAAAATGATTAACTATCATATTAACCCTAATAAAGTATACTGTTTAAACTTTGACTTCGGAATTTTGCGTGTATTCATTTGGAGTTAACAAACCCCAAGTATGATTTGCTATGGTGTTTGGGGGTGGTCCAAGAAGGACACAAGATAACAATATTCAATTTTTCCTGTCATTTTAATTGTGTGGTTGTCAAAATAATTCATTGTACTTCAGTGAATGAAAGTTGTTTTTAACAAACACATGTTGACACGTTAACCGTTAACGTTGTTGTTTCTAAAGTTAGACACCTGTGCATACAGGCCGAGGGTCTATGTGGGGTCCTTCATTTCTTTATTCTTTAACTCTATACATGAGTGTCAATGATCCAAGTCACAATTTGTAAAAGAAAAACCATTACAGATCAAAGTACGGTCTTCAACACGGAGCCTTGGTACCGAACAGCAAGCTATAAATTAAAGTCCTATAAAGGGCCCAAAACCACTAGTGTAAAACCATTCAAATCTATAGACTAATTTTCGGTATACTTTATGTTTTCACTTATTATACTCTCTATACCTTTATATTTCAGCACCCTATAATGCTATAATTAAGTCTCTTCACTCTTAAGCATTTTTGCCCATTTTTTCTCTTTTCTACATTTTCGCAGGAATTTACATATGTATTGTAGGGACTTGACACTACCTCATTATTTTTGAATTATACTGAAAAGCCTATCAGATTCATTTCCCATTAGATATACTGTTCCAAGATTTTTGGGTCTATTTTCTTTAGACCAGATTTGACCCATGGCCATTATTCTCTCTGTGATTCTGTGATCCCATCCATACCCTCATTTATCATTCTATAATATTACAGACGTTAATAAACTTAATTAACATGTTAAATTCTTTAGTATGAGGATTCCATTCTCATTAAAGAAATAACAATGAATAACAAGGTGCCAAATAAAAATGTACCAACAAACAGTAATATAATTGATAGACAGACATGTGCATAAATATCATGTCTCTCAGTCTGTAACAAGCTAGCTTAACATGGACATATTATACGTGTCTCTAGCTTAACTATTGAATTTAGTGTATACAAATAAAAGCAAAAGAGAAGTTTTTAATATCAGTACTTTCTTATTGGTACCTTAGCTTCGTCTTATTGTCAGTAATATAGCACCAACGCGTTAGATGCATGGACTCAGCTACAATTCTGAAGTCCTTTCATAAATCTATATTTTTTTTTAAGTCGGGATTTTAACCAGAGACATAATATGAAATATATATATGTCTCTGTTATAACCAAATATGTCTCTGAATAACCTCTCTTTTAAGTTTAAGTGCCGAGTAAACCGTGAGTGGCAAACCAGCAATATTGACCAGTAGCTATATAGGCTTCAGTTAATTGTTAATTAAGTTATACATATTTGAATATATCTCTATTCCGTGAGATGCCGTCAGTTTGGACTTAAAAGGGTGTAGTCTTTTATTTCTGTATATTTTTTGGTCTATAGTATATTTGTCCATTGTTCTCTATTTTTCAAATTTTAAATAATCCCCGGGGCATTTTCTATAATCCGTGATACAGTCATTATGGACGGGCGTATGACATTTGATTTGATAAAGATCGGCGCAAATGAAAAAAAAAATCGGCGCAAATGAAAGAAAAAAACGGCGCAAATGAAATGCAGATCGGCGCAAATGCAAAACGCCGATTATGGACATTATGCATGTTATGTGTTTGACCTATTTTTTCCCTTTTTTGGCCACATTTTGTACCGTGAGAGTTGGTGAATTTTTCTCTATACGTCTAATCCCACTTAAACCGTGTTTTAGCTTTACCCTGTTAGCTGCTGCATGATAGAGAATAAGAAAGATAAACAATATTTTATAAAAGAACTGAAGGGAATAAATTTCCGAATATCGTGCATTACCGTTCCGACGTTGATGAGGAAAGTAATTATGATTATGGCGGGAAAACCCAAAGAAAACCAATGAAAAATCTACTCATCACCTCATTCAGGGAAAACGGTACTATTTATTCTGCCATAGGCGACAATGTTAACATTTTCTAAATTTACCACTTTTTAAGATAAAAACCTGGATAAAACAGTTATATGTTGTGTTAGTACTTTATTACTCTGTTTTAAAAATTAAAGCCAAATAGTATCATGACCAACTTCCAACGGAGCTTGTTTATGTTATCCATGCCCACCGTCATTTTGCACCAAATTTATGAAATTTTGCAAGTCTTTTCGAATAATTCTCTAGAAAATATTTCAATAGGTTTTAAAATTTATATTGTAAATATACACACTGCAGTTATTCATAGATAAATAAAAAATATATTGTACCCTTACATCCAATCACAGCGCTCCTAATTTGACTTCCTTCACCTGCCTTGGGTACACAAAAGGCCAACCTAATGCTGGGAAAATTAAATACTACCGTTTTCCCTTCATTTTGTATGGAACTTAATACACAATTATATTTAAAATATAACAATGTGACTGTTATGTTTGTTATAGGCTCAGGCGTTTAATTCCATATCTCGCAAATTACTTTCGAAAAGATTTTTCAGTTTTTGTTTATTTTTTAGGGGTTCGTATGGATAGTAAACCCGGCAATTGTAAGAATCCGGGTCCGTCCGCCCTGATTTCGGTTCGCCCTAGTTACTGTTCGCCCTAGTTCCGTTTTGCCCTGATTTTTTTTTTTATTATAGTGTTGTGTTGTGTGTATTTAATTTATATGTTGAAGTCAGTCTACAATTTCGCCGAATATTTACGAACTATTGAGAACTAAGTTAGTATCTGTATGTAATTACGTTACTAGGAAATCACTATCACACATCCTTTAACTTTAGCGGTACATTTCCACACATGATATTTGATCAATAAAAATTATACATTAGGAGCACTAAAGTTATACATAAGAAAGTGTTCAAAGTTCAAAGTGTTAATTGATCTAAAATTCGTTACTGCAGCGGCTGAACGTTGTCTAGTGGGTTGTCGGACAGCTTGTACAGTTTGGCAATAACTTTGTAAACATTTTATTTGAGAAAAATGTTATTTTCATTATTAATCCATCAAAGGCAATTCATCATGTTCATATAACAATCAGTGATATCAAAGATTTCAAATTATCAGCAATCAAAATTCAATCAACAGTAATTAAAAGTAATTATAAAAATAAAGTGTAACAATGCAGCCAAGAATTTTATTTTAATATTCTGTATTTAACTTTTAATAGATATAGATAAATTTTAATATATATTTCTTTCATTAATGTAACGTATACATTGTACATATCATAAATGAAAATAGGGCGAACGAACCCAGGGCGAACGGATTACCAGGGCGAACAAACTCAGTGCGAACGAACCTAGGGCGAACATGTAATCTGGGCGAACGATCCCGATACCCAATTGTAACAAGCCCCTGTGATCAATGTGTGTGCCGATAGCAACACGTGACTGTGGCTGTGAATGTGCCACTCTCACTGAAAAAAAAAATAATATCAGCATGACAACGTTAAATCATGTAAATAGTGCAAATATAATGCAAAGGCATATATTAAAAAACTAGTGAGGGTACCTCGGGTTGGGTTGGACCTGCCCCCCCTTTTTTGATGATCAATGCTTTTTAATGAGGACATATGTTTGGAACCCGCCCCTTTTTATCCTCGGTTGGTACTCCCTTCGACTGGATCTGCCCCTTCAAATGAAAGAAGGGTGAGAGTTTCATATGGCACACCTGTAAGGCAAAATAGTGTCCTGGGAAATAGTGTCCACATGGACACTATTTCCTAGAATTTAGGTATTTAATAATGTCCATTGCCATGGAATATTGTCCCCAAAGTGGACAGATTGTCATAGCAATATCTATGAAATAGTGTCCACTTGACTACAGAATGTTATGAAATAGAGGACATTATTAAATCCTACTATTATTAACAAATTATGTCCTCCAAGGGCAGTAATACAAAGGTCAGAAAAACTAGTGGTACACTGTGACAAGCTAGATGCTGTTTTATTCATATGTCATGATGAAAGTGGATGCCATCTTGGTTTTAACAAGACAGTTAGTAAAATTACTTCTAAATATTACTTTCCAAACATTATAACACTTATAATAATCTTTATTGCAAAATTACACCCATAAGGGTCAAGCAATACAATTAAACAATAATTTTATACTATACAATGCAATACAATGAAATACAATGTAATACAATGCAATTCAATATAATACAATACAATATATAGAATAATGGAACATTAAGAGTTCAATTATAAATGTATATTAAAAACACCATCATAACCTTGCCTGACACGGGTCTGACTCCCTCAGTTCTAAAGACTGTTTAATGAAGACTCCAATATGACAAACAAGTTCAGGGATAGAGTTTAGAATGTGTTTGAGTTTATTGAATGCATCAAGATGTTGAAATTGTAGAACATGTAAGGAATACTAAGGTGGACATCTTATCACTGAAATATAGTATTTAAATGTGTCCACTTTCAGGGACACTTTTTCATACCTGAGGACAGTTTTTCATAGAAAAATATGTCCAGGACACATATAAATAAGTGAATATCGTCCTGAGACCGTATTTACTAGGAAATAATGTCCCGTGGACACTATTTCATTGGGGACATTATTAAATCCTACATACCAACCATACTAAAAGATCACACTAATCATGCTAACAGACATGTGACAGAGTTGTCAAGCCACAACTGGAGATTTGGAAATTTTCAGCTGGAGTTTGGGCTTCATTACTGGAGATTTTTAATCGACCTTTTATCGACGCACGCAATGTTTTTTTTTTGTGTTCAAACTGCATACATGGCATATAAATGTATCTTCCTTTTTTGTTAACAAAGCAATGATTCCATACCTTTCAACACCTGCATAGCCATTTTTACTTGAAAAAAAAGAAGATTAGGGGTTTTCAAATATTTTTTACTATGTATGGTTCAAGAGTAAGTGAATAGCCATGCTACATAGTTGGCAAAAAGTATCTCTGCTTAAGCTACATTGTCAACTTTTGATACCACTACTAAGCATGCTAGTAACAGCACATTGAACAGAAGGTGTTGAAATGATTAACATTTGTAGTTGGCTTTCTGTTGGGTAGCTGTCTCCATATTTGGTCAAGTCATTATGGCCACCATAGTCAGCTTTGCATGAAGTGTAGTAAGCATGGTCTTGACCTTAGGTACTAGACTTGCACCATTTGAACTCAGATCTCCAGGCAGAGTTGAATTTGGTTAGATAATTGGTCTTCTTTAATTTGCTGCTTGAGTATTTGGTGATAACATACGGTTTGCATTTTGTCAAATATTAAAATTTTAGAGGTGTCCAAGGCTACCATACTCATATTGGTATTCCATTGGCTTGGATGGAATACAAGCCATAAATATCATATTTGAGTTGATTTCATTTGTCTCTGAGATTCAGTAACTGATCCTTGCAGAATTGTTATCAACAGCATCAAATTAATATAGCATGAAGTTGTTGTTTATACAACTAATCTGTTGTCAGTATTTCACTTTTAATCATCCTGGTATGTGTCTTAAACTAGCTAGTTATCACCAGGTATTGCCAATTGTTTTTATGCCCCACCTACGATAGTAGAGGGGCATTATGTTTTCTGGTCTGTGCCTCCGTTCGTCTGTCCGTGCGTCTGTGCGTCCGTTCGTCCGTCCGCTTCACATGCTTCAGGTTAAAGTTTTTGGTCAAGATAGTTTTTGTAGAAGTTTAAGTCCTATCAACTTGAAACTTAGTACACATGTTCCCCATGATATTATCTTTCTAATTTTACTGCCAAATTATAGTTTTGACTCCAATTTCATGGTCCACTGAATATAGAAAATGATAGTGCAAAGTTCAGGTTAAAGTTTTTGGTCAAGGTAGTTTTTGATGAAGTTAAAGTTACATCAACTTGAAACTTAGTACACATGATCCCTATGATATGATCTTTCTAATTTTAATTCCAAATTAAAGTTTTGACCCCAATTTCACGGTCCACTGAACATAGAAAATGATAGTGGGAGTGGGGCATTCGTGTACTATGGACACATTCTTGTTTATTGTTGTATACACAGTGTAATCCTAACACCTTTATTGATCACAGGACCCTTATTGCATTTTTACCTTTGAAACAAAATCAAAACAGGAAATAGTGTCTTCCGGTTTTCTCAGACTTTTCCCATATCAATTTTGAGTTTCTCGGACTTTTTCTCTGTGTGTAATAAAATTTTGTAAACAAAAACGTCTACTGAAATTTTCGAGGTTGACATTTTCAAAAAGCGGAAGATTTCAAATTTTAACGGGAGAGACGGAAGAGGGTCTGAAAAGCGGGAGATTTTGACTCCCGCGGGAAGAATCGCATGTATGTGCTAATGAATTACAGTTAATCCGCGGGGGTGCCATATATGGAACTCTTTCTGAAAGTACATGAAGTAAATCTCTGTGAATGTGTGACAATTAGATTATAGACACTTTTGTTGTGTGTCAGATAAGTATTTGCTGACTACCCTAATACCATAACCTGTGATAGTCTAGTCTAACAGTACAACACAATCATAAACTATTAAAATCAGTTGAAAAAGTTAAGTCTTTAATGGTATGATCAGATGGATTCAATAGAAATAGATATAACTATACCAGGACGTGGCTTGGTACTTGTACTCCCAAAAACTAAAGACATGTCGAAGTACAGAACTGAAAGTACTTGCAATTACAGACAGCTTGTTCAAAGCCAATAACAACTATTGAAAAAAAATCAAGCATCTAAGACTAAATTAACCATCAGTACACAACAAACATACAAAGAATTTAGTGAAAAGATGTCATAAACATTCAGAGAAAAACATAACCTTGTGTAATGCGAAAGATACAAGTATCGAACCATATCAACAAACGACAAACATTGAATAACAGGTCCCATACATGTATATATGTATTAATAAATGTAAAAAGACATGTACAGAGGACTTGGTTTGCATGCATTGGTACAATTTTCCTAAATTTTGTAATCACTAGAATGAAACTTGCTTCATTTTCATCTTTCATTGCATTGTAGGGGGTCTCATTGGGGGGTTCCGATCACGGATCCCGCTTACTGTTTTGTCAGATTCCCGTATCCCGCTTACACTATGTACGTAAGCAATTCTCATTTTTTTGTCATTTCCTGGGTCCCGCTAGACCTCATTTCCCGTTTTCACGACACAATAATTGAACTTTCACGTGTCCCGCTTACAAAAAATCAGCAATCCCGCGTCACGCTTAGACCCCAATGAGACCCACATTGTACATGTACATGATGTAGAATGTGAAACCTGAGAATGTATTGTAAAATTTTAAACATACAATAATTAAATGTATTTTTATTTTAGCAATAGGATGTAAAACTTCATGTACCAATGAGCAATTCCAATGTAAAAATTGTCGCTGTATCTCAAAGTCATTGACCTGTGACTCTAAAAATGATTGTGGAGATAATTCAGATGAAAACCAACTTGAGCTGCATTGCGGTGAGTATTTAATTTATATCAAGTGTATCCTAAGTTTTATCTGCCCGACAAAATATCAGACAAAAAATCATTTGGTCATGCAGTCTGACATAAATTTTTAGATTTTTTCAGTTGAAAATATTAAATTTCCTTTTCAGACAAACAAATCCTAAAACTGTTTAAATTGACACCGACTGTTTGTCGGATCTACAGAAAAATGTAGAATTTTGTAGATCTTTTATAATAAAAAAAGATATGATACAATGGGGTATAATTTAAATGAAGTCCTTTGCATTTCATGGATTCAGTGATGCAGATGGACCTAAAAATTTGACCCTGCTTACTTGTTGTGACAATATTTCTGTATATGAGGGTCTGTATACATTGTATAGGGTTTGCACAAAGAAGAATGGGCAAGTGATGGGTAAAAAAAATAGAGCAAGCATGGAACTGTATAGTACCCATATGAATCAATTCTGTTGCCTTGCTTAATCGTTCTTGTCACATTAATTAACTTTTTGAAAATAGGGTCTTGATGAGCATGATGAGGTAACCCACTTACATGTACATCACAAGGTCACGTTACAAGGTTATCTCTGGTCACCAGTTTACTTTAAAATAAATCAAAACATTCCCAAAAATGGTATGAAACATTTATAAAGGTACAAAATGTAATATTAATAGTCCCTTATTTAACAAGATGTCAGGTAGCAAGGTTGACTGCAAAACAAACAAGTTTACAGGTTACACAACAGGCACAGCTAGCCAAACTTGCAAGAATAAGTACTTTTTGGAAAGATTGGAACTTGTTCTAAATCTTTCCTTAGGCACTGGCATCCCTAACAACACGACAGGTTAGCTACTTTTACTAAATGTATTCACACTGAAATATAGTTCCCTATAGTTCTCATATATGTGCACATAATATACATATAAACTGTTATCAAATTGGTATATCTTTGGAGCAGTTTATTCCAGAATGTATGTCATTAAGGTGTTTTGATGGAAAGGCTTTTTTTAAACATATTGATTAGGTAATTGAGTATTGATACAATACTAGATGATTGACAACTGTCATTATCATCAACCATTCAGGGACAAGGTAAACCTTTAATTACACACCTCCTAAACTGTCAATCAAATTGACCACATTACTTATCAACCTCAGTCTTACATAATTATACGGAGAAGCCACTCAAGGTTGTTAAAAACTTCCATTTGTTGTATTATACAGACCCTGTTACATCTTTGCTTCAATATACACTACAGCTTGGGTGGATTTTGCTTTGTCCATCGGTCCACCATGGGAGCGGGCACGGGGTGGGCAAAATTTCTACCTAATGTCCACTCTGCCCACCAGTAGGAGTGGGCATTTAATTTCTTTTGTATCATCTAAAGACTTGCAAGTACAATCACTTGAAAAAAGCAGATAAGCATTTTTAATCAATATTTTTACAAAAAAGAGATTATAGCTAGAGTGGGCAGGTGGAAAAAGCAAAATCCACACGGGCTGTTGTGTACATCCCATAAAAAAAATATCAATGAATATTTGACCTCATAATTGAATACACAAATGAATATATTAGATGTTTGATATATACAAGGATGATAGATTTATTTATTGCCTATTACTTTTGATCTACATTACATAAAGTGAATTAACAAGATCTTTACAAAATAATGAAATATAAATATGAATATAAAAAAGGTATTCAAGTAAGGCCTTTGATAAATTTTCAATAATCGTCTGCAATTAATCAACAATTTAGGTTAGTTCGTTCACTTAATTTTTTTTATCAATAATTGGCTAGAAACAGTTATAAAATTTAAAACTTTTTGATTATAACAAACCATTTTTTATTAGTTTATTCCCCATCAATCATCATGATCCTATGTTTTAACTTACAAAATGACCCAAAACAACATTTTTAGATTATTTTTGTTGACACTTTAAAGTTCTTAGCTTATGTCTTATAAGAGTAGTGGTAACATTTACTAGAAGAATTTTCAGCAATAGTGCTTTATTTATGTTCTTTTGTCCCCACCATACCTTAATATGAAATTATCAAATCAAATCAAATCAAATCAAATATTTTATTGTCTTATAAACTTTACAGTTTGTGACAAACATATATTAACACGAGGACCACAATAAACATATATACATACATATCAAACATACACAATAAAAACAGCATCAAAATCTATAACAACAAACAAGCTGTTAAGAGTCCCCTGCCCTCAGTTCTAATGACTTTTTTTAGGAAGGATCCTAACTTATTTGTTTGTAGAGGTGTTGATGGATTTAGTAAATAATGATTTTTTTCTTCTTCAGTTGAATAATTAAAGTTATTATTTTCAGTACATATGTGTTGAAAAAAGTTATTTCTTAGCATTTTATTACAATTACAATAGAGTAAAAAATGTTTCTCATCCTCTAGTATTTTACATTTATGGCAAAGTCGTTCCTCTCTTGGGATTTTAAATTATCTCCCCTTTTCAATAAAGAGGGAGTGATCACTTATTCTAAATTTAGTGATTAATCTCCTTATCTGAAAATTAGATGTATTTAGATAAGATTCTAGGTTGTAAACTTTTTAAAGTTTTTTATAAAGATCCAAACTACTCTTCCAATCTTTCCATGAGTGATATCCATCACTTTGATGGATTATTTAACTGTAACTAATTATAATGCAGCTTTAAATTCCCAAAACATAGACCATTGCCAGAGTAGATATTATTTGAGTTCTTAGATGACAAAAAGTTATCCTTGGAAGAAAGACTAACAAATTTATGTGATTTCATGTTAAGAATTACCTTGTACATGTTGTATTAGCGTGATTAATTAAAGGCATATGATACTTCAAAAGATGATGATATTTTATATACTTCAAAGGCTATATGTAAGTACATGTATTACCATAAAAACACATGTACATAAAGTTTCTTTGACAAGAAATCTTTAATTTTATATGAATTGTCAGAATTTTTTTTTATGTGCTGCTATTGAATTATATAGCCTACTTAGGCCAATTAAAATTAATTGATAGATTTTCATCCCCGCCCGCCCCGATTTTTTTTATTTTTAAAATTTACGATTTCCAGATTTTGTTCATTTCCGTTTCCGGTAACCGTTTGTTTTATTCAAAACTTCCTGTTTCAAATTTCGGTTTTCATATTTCGTCATATGATGAAATCATAATCTTTCAGTCAGTTAAATTGAAGTCTTGAGCTGGCATATCAGTTAACTGCTAGTAGTCTATTGTTATTTATGTATTATTGTCATTTTGTTTATTTTCTTTGGTTACATCTTCTGACATCAGACTCGGACTTCTCTTGAACTGAATTTTAATGTGCGTATTGTAATGCGTTTACTTTTCTACATTGGCTAGAGGTATAGGGGGAGGGTTGAGATCTCACAAACATGTTTAACCCCGTCACATTTTTGCGCCTGTCCCAAGTCAGGACCCTCTGGCCTTTGTTAGTCTTGTATTATTTTAATTTTAGTTTCTTGTGTACAATTTGGAAATTAGTATGGCGTTCATTATCACTGAACTAGTATATATTTGTTTAGGGGCCAGTTGAAGGATGCCTCCGGGTGAGGGAATTTCTCGCTACATTGAAGACCTGTTGGTGACCTTCTGCTGTTGTCTTTTTCTATGGTCCGGTTGTTGTCTCTTTGGCACATTCCCCATTTCCATTTTCAATTTTACTTAGATTTACCCATGGCTATTATTTTTTGTTGACAAAAAGCAAACACCTTCTGTCCCAATACCCTCAATAGAGTCATTAAACAACTTCTTTTTTGTTAAGTTCATGTTTTACATATTAATTATATTTGCATCTATAAGAAGAATCATAAAAGCACCAACCCTATTATTTTCAAAACTGTTTGAGTTTTCATTTTATTCTGTACTCATAATTCTTGTGTTGCATACCAATGCATATTTGTTCCATTTTATGGAGACAAAAAAACATGAATTTGGTGAAGGAAGTCCAACTGAAGAGAGAATTGTATGTTTATGCTGTTTACTAAAAATAGGTTACTAAAGCAGCAATTACATGTAGAACCGTGAGTGGTTTTCAACACTAGATTTTTATTTGAAGAACACGTTACAAGAGTGTTTCATGAGAAATAAAAAATAAAAAATAAAATCCTCCCACCCGCCCCATTTTTTTCAAAAATTTGGATGAAAATCTACTAATTAATTTTAGTTGGCCTTAACTGTACTTTTAGACAACTTTTCCGTATGCACTGACCTAAATCGTAAAAAATTCTGCAATATTGTGCATGAAAAACTTTGATGAAAGTAAAGTAAAAATCAGGGAAGAAAGATAGAATAAACCAAGTTCTGGAAAAAAAAATATGTATATATATATATATATATATGTCGTGTGGTCTAGCGGGACGGCTGCAGTGCAGGCGATTTGGTGTCACGATATCACAGTAGCATGGGTTCAAATCCCGGCGAGGGAAGAACCAAAAATTTGCGAAAGCAAATTTACAGATCTAACATTGTTTGGTTGATGTTTAGACGAGTTGTATATATATATATATATATATATATATCAGTCTTTAGACTGATATAATTTTTTCCTTATCTGCATAGTATCGCCTATTTTAGACGATCCGGTACGTAGTAAATTTGCTGGTTGGTCTTTTTTATAGACTTTTATATATATATATATACACACGTCATTTTAAAAGTTGAATGAAAAAGTTAAATTTTCAAATGCAATACAATTAAACATTGCTTTTTCATTTTACCTAATCATACAAATGTGCCATGATTCTGTGTCGATTGTTAACCAAGGTCATGTTGGTAAATCCTGTCTCAAACCCTGAAGATAATAAACATTTATTGTTTTGCAATTAACATTCATCAAATGAATGGAATTTTGTCAATTATAAGTTGTGGGTTCATTAAGTTTTTTAAGGTGGTTACCTAACAATACAGGGAGATAACTCTGTAAAATCAGCTGAACGTTTTAATTACGTTGCGTTGTTAAGAGAATATTAAGCTTCTCAATGATAAAAACTAGTGTTTGTCAAACTGCTACATAACCAGTGTAATTTTTCTGATAAAATGGTTGGTTCAAATGTTTTGAAATTTTTATATTTTTGTCAAAGGGTCAAAGTAAATACTTTGTCAAAATTTTATGAAAATTAAACGAGCCAAATTGATTTTAGTGAAAGTGTTAGGTACCACCTTAATCGTCACAAGATGTATGTGCACAGAGAATTTAATTAGCATACACTGGTTCATTAGTTTGCTCAACTTTGTAATCACTAGAAACTTGTTTCATTTGACTGTAATCCTTTCTTACATGTATTTTATACTCGTAATAAGTGTATATAATGTTGTTTGTTTTCTTTTGTATAATTGTTTTTAATAGTATGGTGTTTTATGCTAAGATATATTAATATATGTTATAGATGTAATATAAATGTATTTTAATCTGTGTGTTTACAGTCTCTCATAACTCGTTTTAGAGTGGCTCTTTTATAAATTTTTAATATTATATTGTGTTTTATATAAAATGTTTTAAAGAGGTTAGACTTTAATAAATTACTTGTTTGTTTTTTTGTTTGTTTGTCTGATGTGACAATGCATCTTTTCAGAATTTAATTGTCATTGACGTCATTCAATGAATTTTAATTTTGTTGGACCTCATTAGACAATCACAGCATTTTGGTTTTCTTTTTATGAAAATTTTATCCAGAATGCATAAGATTCTTCTATAAGGAAAGTTGAGGATGTATTATACCATGTATATGATCTTTGAATGTTTTTATTTCTAGGCTGTAAATTTCCATGTGCTGATGAGCAGTTCCAATGTAATAATTGTCGCTGTATAGCAAAGTCGTGGACATGTGACCACAAAAATGATTGCGGAGATAATTCGGATGAATATGCCCATTGCTGTATGTATCTAATTGGTCTGCTACTCATTTAATAAAAATAAATCGTAGGAGGGAAAAAAAGTTGTTAGTCATGATCATTTTAGTACAACTAGCTTTCACTATTGTTATATGTTTATGCCCCACCTACGATTGCCCCACCTACGATAGTAGAGGGGCATTATGTTTTATGGTCTGTGCCTCTGTCCGTCCGTGCGTCCGTTCGCTTCAGGTTAAAGTTTTTGGTCGAGGTAGTTTTTGAAGAAGTTGAAGTCCAATAAACTTGAAACTTAGTACATATGTTCCCCATGATATGGTCTTTCTAATTTTAATGCCAAATTATAGTTTTGACCCCAATTTCATGGTCCACTGAACATAGAAAATGATAGTGCGAAGTTCAGGTTAAAGTTTTTGGTCAAGGTAGTTTTTGATGAAGTTAAAGTTACAGCAACTTGAAACTTAGTTCACATGTTCCCCGATATGATCTTTCAAATTTGAATTCCAAATTAAAGTTTTGACCCCAATTTCACGGTCCACTGAACATAGAAAATGATAGTGCGAGTGGGGCATCCGTGTACTTTGGACACATTCTTGTTTTCTGGAGAGAGTCCCTGTTGTACAAGAAAATGAAGCATCTGTCATATATCTTTGTGTAGATATTCAATAATAAAAAAATTTATTTGAAATATTTATTATATTGCAAATGTATTCAGAGGTTAAAAAATGGGATACATAAATAATGAAAAGTACACAAAAAAAATGAGCCATGTAAGTCACCAAATTGTACTTGTAACAAATAACATATTTGGTTATAAAAATTAAGGAAAATTAGCTAATGCATTAAAATGATTTATTAGTGAATATAAAGTAGGTAAAATTATGAGAGCACAAAGGGAAAAGTAAAGTTAACAATTATAGTATAACTATAATACATCATTTAAACAACATTTTTTTACAAAAGATTTGTTGTCATTTTTCAACCAATTTTCATTTGTTTATCCTGTTTAAAAACATATAACAAGAATTTATGATTTTTTTTCCTTCCCCATTTAGTTAAATTAGTTAAACAATGCAAAGCTTGTCCAAAATGTTTCTAACACAATGAAGAACAGTCTATAATTAACATTAACATTAAAATTAATCTTGATACATGAAATTTGTGAATAGATATAGATTAAAACATTGGGCCTTTTTAAAAAACATCCCTAAAATAGGAGATGCACGACTTCAATAGATAAATGTTGATAATTTTTGTCGAGCCTGCAACTTTTGTTGCAGAAAGCTCGACATAGGGATAGTGATCCGGCGGCGGCTACGGCGGCGGTGTTAGCTAACTTCTTAAAAGCTTTATATTTTAGAAGGTGGAAGACCTGGATGCTTCATACTTTGTATATAGATGCCTCATGTTACGAAGTTTCCGTCAGTCACATGTCCAATGTCCTTGACCTCATTTTCATGGTTCAGTGACCACTTGAAAAAAAAGTTCAGATTTTTTGTAATGTTGAATTCTCTCTTATTATAAGTAATAGGATAACTATATTTGATATGTGCGTACCTTGAAAGGTCCTCATGTCTGTCAGACAGTTTTCACTTGACCTCGACCTCATTTCATGGATCAGTGAACAAGGTTAAGTTTTGGTGGTCAAGTCCATATCTCAGATACTACAAGCAATAGGGCTAGTATATTCGGTGTATGGAAGGACTGTAAGGTGTACATGTCCAACTGGCAGGTGTCATCTGACCTTGACCTCATTTTCATGGTTCAGTGGTTATAGTTAAATTTTTGTGTTTTGGTCTGTTTTTCTCATACTATATGCAATAGGTCTACTAAATTTGTTGTAGGGAATGATTGTAAGGTGTACCTATCTAGCAGGGAGATGTCATGTGACCTTGACCTCATTTTCATGGTTCAGTGGTCAAAGTTAAGTTTTTGAGTTTTGGTCTTTTTTATCTAATACTATATGCCATAGGTCATCTATATTTGGTGTATGGAAATATTTTATGATCTTTATGTCAGTCGCACAGGTTTTATTTGACCGTGACCTCATTTTCACGGTTCATTGCACAGTGTTAAGTTTTTGTGTTTTGGTCTATTTTTCTTAAACTATAAGTAATAGGTCAACTATATATGTTGTATAGAAGCATTGTTAGCTGTACATGTCTGCCTGGCATGGTTCATCTGACCTTGACTTCATTTTCAAGGTTCATTGGTCTTTGTTTAGTTATCTTAGACTTGGTTAATGTTAAGTTTATGTGACAGTTGTATTAAAGCTTAGCTTTATACTTAGGACTATCAACATAATATCAATGATTAGTATAGAAGGCGAGACATTTCAGCGTGTGCACTCTTGTTAATATTATGTAGATTAAAACTGCAGGAAAAGTTGATTACATAAATTGGGATCATATTTAGTAAGGTGTTGAAATAAAATAAAAAAATCTCAATCAATTCTATACCAAAAGGTGTACAACTTAAATGTATTCACAATTTGTATGAAGTATCAATGATTTCTTTAAATCTTTCGGAAAAGTGATTACCCCAAATTGGTACTTTTATAACTTCTTCTAAATCAGTTTAAATGCAAAACTTCAATTTGTGTATAAATAACTCTGAAGTTTCACGAATCTTGGTTGAAAATTCTAGGATTAGATTTCACAAAAGTGTGTACATGCAAATTTAAAAAAAAGTGTGGTATGACTGCCAATGAGACAACTCTCTGCAAAAGACGAAATGACCTAGAAATTAAAGACTATAGACTCCATAAAAGCCCTTAGCAACGAGCAAATCAAATTCTGCATAGTCAGCTATAAAATGCACCAAAATTACAATGTAAAACAACTCAAACGAAAACAAATATAAAACAGAAGATGTGGTATGATTGCCAATGAGACAACTATCCACAAAAGACCAAAATGGCACAGACATTAACAACTATAGGTCACCGTACGGCCTTCAACAATGAGCAAAGCCCAATGCATAATTTATATACAAAATGATAAACAAAAAACAAATATCATATATATATAAACAAGCGTCAACTACTGTACAGGAACATCCAAATTGTTTGGTTCATAACTTGCTTACTCTGGTTTCATTTATTTTCGTGTGCACCAATTTTCAAGGATGAAGGAAAACTAGCATGTTCATGGGCATTTAATTTCGTGGTTTAGCCAAAATTTGAATACAGGCTTTTAGAAAATTTGTCATTTTTAGAATATCATGGTCCACCTTTAGCCACGGCGTTCAGCAAAATTGGTATCCAACAAATAATAATGAATCCACAGTATTTCTTAATTTTACGGGAAAATGAAACACCCTAAATTTTCTGCAGAAAACTCACTTTCTGTTGCAAAAATCACATCAAATATATATTCATTACATGTAAGTGGTGAACCTACATAATTAATATTGATATTTCCATTTGAATTTTCTTTTTTCTACAGCTTACCCAGTTTGTAGCGGGAACCAGTTCACATGTGCCAATAAACAGTGTATACCACAAAAGTGGGTGTGTGATGGCAATAATGATTGTAATGATAACTCTGATGAAGCAGGCTGTGGTAAGGTTGGAAGAGAGGGGTTAGGGAGAATGATATTTGTGGATATTTGGGGATAGGCAGAGGTTTTTTAATTGATGAGTGAACATGCATAAAAAGTAAGGATGTGTTGATTTGGATTCGATAAATACATTCGATAAATACTTTTTTATATATTTACTAATTATCTGGAATGGCACCTCTGCCCTTAAAAATCCTGGAACCATACCTGATCCTATCCAGATCAGCCAATATGCGGAAAGCTCAAAAGACTGCAATTGTGAATCTTATTCTTGTAATCAATCAATCTGAGATATTTTATTATTTACAGATAATTATGAATGTGAACCTAATGAATGGTCCTGTCCGTCGACAGGCAAATGTATTTCTGCACAACAAGTCTGTAATCAAGAAAAAGACTGCAGACTTGGAGAAGACGAAGAGAAAACTTGCAGTATGTATTGATAAATTTATGGAGAAAAGACTGTTTGTATGTTGTAGTAATGATAGTATGCCTCAATGCTTGTAAATTGATGTGTTATATATGTTATATTTATAAACAAAAAGAGATGGGACATACTATAGCTAGACAACTATCCACCACAGTTGAAATGAAGTGGATGTTAGCAATTAAAGGCAACCATACAACCATTAACAATGAGAAAACCCATATTGTGTAACAATTTACAAAAAAACAAATAAGACAGACATGGACCGAGGACAACCAATTAACTATAGCCTATAACTTTAATACCAGGCATAAATTACCTTAGCCGTATTTGGCACAATTTTTGGGAATTTTTGGTCATCAATGCTCTTCAACCTTGTACTTGTTTGGCTTTATAACTATTTTGATCTGAGTGTCACTGATGAGTCTTATGTAGACGAGAGGTGCGTCTTGCGTATTAAATTATAATCTTGGTACCTTTGATAACTATTAATATGTTTGTAAACACTCAACCGTCCAATAACCTGGAACAGCTGTGTAACTGCACAACATAAGAACAAACTAATAATCAGTTTTAATGGTTTTACTCAAAAGATTAATACAAGGCACAAAATCAACTGTTACATTAAAACAAAAGACTCAAATCATTGAACAGTTACCATGGTTACTGAATGCTAGTTCAAACTTCTGTAAAATATTAAACTTATTGCTTGCTAAAAAGTTATGACAATAGACCTGCTTAAATTGATTACCAAGAAATTAAATGTGTTGCTGTATTTACTGTCTTCATTTTCAGGTAGAACTTTTTGTACAACATTGAACTGTGAACATGACTGTTACCCTACTCCATTGGGAGGAAGTTGTTACTGTAAACCAGGCTATGTTATTAACAAAAAAGACAATCGTACTTGTATAGGTATGGCAAAAATCTGATGAAGGTTTTATGTTAATGCTAACCATGGTTACTCTATGCACAGTCTGTACTAAACTGTTTTATGGTTTGTCTGACCGAAACAGAAATTTGAATATTTCTACTATATATTCAATTAAAAAATCTAAAATTTTTTGTCTCTCTGAATGTTTTTTGTCAGAGAGAGTTAGGGAAACACTGCATTCACCCTCTTATTCCACCTTTTACTCAATTTGTTATATGGGAAATTTTTCCAGCTGATATTGCTTGCTAAAAATATATTGGTTTATATGTAGCTATTGGTAGCTAAAAATATATTGGTTTATATGTAGCTGTTGGCCACAAGGTCATTTTATTCACAATTAAAATAAAAAAAAAAAAATGGAACTCTAATTTAGAGATGGTAAACATGGTCAAGTTGGTATATTTGATTTGTTTCAATCTACTTGTATGGGCTAAAAAAGTTCAATGTAGGTGCATGATTTACAATTTTTTGAATATCATATACCTGTTTAATCTTAAATTAAAGGATATATGAAGCTTAATGCTATCTGTAAAAACTTGAACCATATTTTCCTTATAAATAAACTTAGGCCTCTGATTAGGACTCGATTCTCAAAAAGAAAAATCATCATTTAAAAAATGAAATTAGATTTGCAAAATAAACCTTCTAAAAATAAAGGATACAGATTTATAATTTAGGCAGAATAATTTTCTCTTGTTCTTTCAGACTTTGATGAATGCGGAGGACATAAACATAAGTATTGTGATCACATTTGTTCCAACTTTAATGGATCTTATAGCTGTTCCTGTTACCCTGGTTACCAGCAGCATGATGGAATACACTGCAGATCTAGAGCAAAGGATGGTACGTTGTTTTTGTTTGGCTATCTATTTTTATTACCAGCTGTAATATAAAGTATTGAGGAAATTAAGGAACAACAGTAATATATTTGCAACATTTAGTTGTGGATTTGACTGACAAATATCAGATTCATTGTCTATGCAAATTTGTTATGTGAAAAATAAATTTGATAACAACAAAAACAACAACATTAAAATGGCTAATTGATGGGGGAACTCTTCAAAGTTTTGTTATTCCTATTCCAATTCAATACTTGTTAGATGTTAAAATCGTGGCAAATACTCCATAAATGTAGGCTGTTGGCCAAATATTTAATAGTGTCTGGTGAATTGATGTGGGATGTCATTTAATCATATTAAAGTGTGTTGCAAGTCATATTGCATAAGAATGATTAATCACTATCCTCCTTTTTATCAGCAACTAAGGACTTTTTTATAATCATGAACCCCTGAATTATATTTTTAAACATTTCTGATACATTTTAATAACTTCCTTTGATATTTTTTTCTTTATTTTGTGGAAATGTGCTTGCAACAAATGAAAGATAGCAGGACAATTTTGGGGGTGTACAAAAATATGTTTCAACCTAATACAAATGGAGTGTTATATTGTATTGCAGAAGTCATGAATACAAATATACTAATCTGTTGGTTTTTTTTTCGTTACTTCAGGAGCACCAAGGAAATTATATGTAGCTATTGGTAACAAGGTCATTAAAATGGACCCAACAGGAAGTGACCAGGAGGATGTTTTAAAAGTAGAAGTTGATGACCTAGATTTTGACATCAAACGAAACCTCATGTTCTGGATTGACGGGGAAGAGAAAAAGGTAAAATAATGAATGATAATGCAAAAGTTTTTCTTCACTTTGTTATGGTTTAAGCAATTGCATTGTAATTTTATTAACTATTTAAATAATGTTTTAAAATACCGTAAGAACTTTGTTAATTTAATCTGACGGGTGGGCTGATTAAGTACTCATGGGAGTGCGTTCGTCTCATGAGCATGAAATCACTATTTGTAAAGACTTTAAAATTGTTATTTAGTGCTGCTCTACCTAGGCATGCAGCATTTTGAACAAAGGGCTAATTGGTCAACTCCTGAGACAGAATATCAAAAGTCAAGGTTGGGTGACATGTCTTCCTGGGCTCTGTTACCTTGCTAGCAAGCAATCTGACTTATAAACTTGTTTGAACTGGGAACAGTTTTTAACCCCTTATTTGGCATTTTTAGCTATACTAAACTGTTCATTTGATAAAAAACATGATTTCTTATACGTATTGTCATTTTGGTCTCTTGTGGAGAGTTGTCTCATTGGCAATGACATACCACATCTTCTTTTTAATATGATATTAACTTTCAAGTTTATGTGACCAAAAGCTACTTTCAATCAAAATTTTAAAAATACCTTTTAATTAAAGATTTAACCCAATTCAAGCTTGACAGAAAGATGGACATAACCAAAACATATCATGCCCCTCTCTTATTGGAGGGGGCAAACAAATCTAAAACTTAGGTTATCAGTGTACTATATATGCCAAATTAGAAGTTTAACTCAGATTTCACAGTTCAGTGAACATGATAATGTGAAAGAAAAATACACATTCATTATTTACTGAACCGTTAAATATACTTGCAAAATTATTGTTTCATTAAAAATTAAAAGTTTTCAAGCAAGGAAATGTGTTCATGTAATTGTGCATAGTGTCTTTATAGAAACCCACAAATATTTTTGTGACCTAAAATTATTATTATATTATAAATTGAGAGCAGTTATTCATTTAATACAGTTGTTACTGAATTTTTTTACAGATATATGAAAAAAATATTCGAACATTAGTTAAAAGTGTTTTACCTATCAAAAGTTTATATAGACCAACATCATTTGCATATGACTGGATTGCTCAGAATATTTATTATGTGGATGAAAGGGCAAAGATCATTGGTGTATATTCCTACACAACAAAGAAACAGAGAGATGTTATCAGCGATAATCTCCAGATTCCACGAGGATTAGCCGTAGATCCAAATGCTGGGTTAGTAGACTACAGTGGATTCATTAATATTCGTTGATTACCAATTTTCGTGGATTTTGTGGGTTTAGGTTAACCACGAATTTAAATGTTAAACAAACTGTAAATTTTCTATAGGCTTTGTATGCAGAGATTGGCAAAACCCTAAAATCAAATATCCACGAAAATTGATACCCATGAAAATAAATAAATCCACAGTATTGTTTCTTTTTAAATTATTTACACTATTTTAGACTTTATATATGTGAAATTATTTGGTGCTTGACAGAAATGAATGAAAAATATAGAGATAATCATTTACAGCCGAATTATCTCAAAAATAAGTTCCATTATATATATATACATGTACTGCAAATTTGTAACAGTCTTTATACAAAGGTTGTTATTTTGAAACAGAATAGCAATATTCTTAAAAAAAAAATTGGGTAAATAAAGGCAACAGTAGTATGCTGCTCAGTCTGACGTTTGGAAGTCATAAATGGATTGAGAGAAAACAAATTTGGGTTACAAACTAAAATTGAGGTAAACACAATCAGTGGCAGATCTAAAAATTTTCATAAGTTGGGGCCCACTGACTGCCTAAGAGGGGGTCCTATCCCGTCACGCTTCAGTGATTCTCTATGTAACCAACCAAAAAAAAATTTCTGAAAAAGGGGGGGCCCTGGCCCAGTGGGCACCCCTAAATCCGCCTCTGACAATTTCATCAACTAAAAGAGGAAAAAAAGGAAACAACAGAAACACTGAAGTGCAACAAAAAAACAAAATGACAATGCAACACACATCTATGTACAGCTCTGTAATGAGCCTGACACTGAGAACTGTCAATTGTACAGTAGTACTAAATGAAATTGTGCTTCTATGATCTTTCTAAAATCTTAAATGTTGCAAATAATTATAAGCTTGAATGTTAAAGAAGACAGGCCTGTTTTAAGGGAGCTTAATCTGTGAATGAGTAGTTGTGTAAAACAGAAATAAAAAAATCTGTGTTACTCTTAATTTCATGAGTTGTTTCCCTTACCAAGGTCTCCTCCCTAAAATATTGTGAATTCATTATTATTCGTTGGATACCAATTTTCGTGGATACAGGTGAACTACAAATTAAAATGTTCAACGAAATACAAATTTCTATTGGGTTGTATGCAGACTTTGACAGAACCACAAAATCACTTATCCACGAAAAGGCAAATTTTCCACAGTACAAATAAATTGGTACCCACAAAATCAGTGAATCTTCAAAAAAGTTATATATTAATGATTATGACAATTTCTGTCAGTCATCTTATTGAAACAAATTTATAGTTTCTTCTTAATTTTCCAGATACATGTTCTTTTCTGACTATGGGAGTAAACCTCATCATGATGCCAGAATTGAGAGAGCTTTTATGAATGGTAGTCATAGATACACATTCCCAATAAAGAAGGTGGTGGCTCCATCTAGTATTACATTAGATTTAGTTACGAAACGGCTGTATTGGACAGATTACCGATTGGACCATATCGGCTGTGTGGATTATGATGGAAAGTTTAGGTAAAATATGACGTGTTTTCAAGAACAGTATTAACTTTTGTGCTGTGGTATATCTCCTTTATTACGTACACGGTTTAAAAAATCTGAGAATATCAAAGCTAAAGATTTAAAATTACAATAGTGTTGAAAGTGGCTTTAAATACCAATCAATCAATCAATCAATCAATCAATGTAATGATATATATAAACTTCAAACAATGTTAAAATTGGCGCTGTCAGAAAACTTCAGATCCTTGAAATTGAAAAATGTCTTTTTACCAAAAATAGCATATATTTTTTTGTCAAATACCTACAGCGAAAAGGGGAAATGCTTATCAATATGCATATATATCCCATCAAATGGAGAAATATGAACACTATTAATATTATCAGAGCAAATTCATGAAAAATACACTGAAAGATAAAAGAAATGATATGATAAACACGTTATCTATCAACCGATCAAAATCCTGGATACTCATATAAGGTGTAATAATGGATGAAGAATACATTTTATACTTCAGTTTCATGGTTCTATCTGGTGGTTCCAATATTCCAGCAGCCGTCAGTCTGACCCTTCTAGATGACAAACTATACTGGGCAGACAGGACTCAGATAGGGATCTCTAGAATTGACAAGCTTGGCAAAAATAAAGTGGCAGCAATATTCAGAGACAAAAAGGCCCAACCTAATGCAGTTGTAGCTTATCATACCTCATTACAACCCATTGGTAAGTTTAATAGACAGGGATAAAAGGTAAAATCACAAAAATACCAAACACAGCGGAAAATTAAAAACGGAAAGTTCCTATTTAAAGGGCAAAATCAAAAGCTCAAACACATCAAACAAATGGATAAAAACTCATATTCCTGACTTGGTACAGGCATTTTCTTATGTATAAAATGGTGGATTAAACCTGGTTATTGAATTAATTATTGATCAATTCTCATCTTGTTATGTCATATGGTGTCATAATGTTTAATTCCCTTTTATACTCTACTTTTTATGAAAATAAGGAGAATTGGTATTATAAATTAGACAAGATCTTTAAACACCCCCTAGTTATAGTATGATTGCCAATGAAACATCTACTCAACAACCAAAGTTCAAATAAAGTGGATGTGAGCAATTATAGGTAACTGTAAAGCTTTTATCATGAGAAAAGCCTATACGATATAGTATGCTATAAGAGGCCAGACATGGAAAATACAAAACATTACAATTGAGAACTTAATTTATCTTAATTTATAACAAAACAGTTTATAAAAAGCATATATGATAGACGCATACATAAACCAACTACAACCACTGAACTACAAGCTACTGACTTCTAGACAAATAAAGAATATGGTTGGTTGAACATGTTTGTGAGTGCTCAACCCTCCTCTAACCTGGGACAGTGGTTTAACAGTACAACACAAGAACATACTTCAAAAATCAGTTAAAAAAAGGCTTACCATGTCAGATGGAAACAGAAAAAAAAAATCGCATGCCTAAAAAATTTATATGTTTTAAATATCATTGACAAAAATAATTTTTCCTATTTATTGTAAATTTGAATCGGTAGTATTGGTTGAGGGTAATGTGAGCAATAGCACACATTTAGTTCCGTTTATTAAAAACATATCTATAGGCATGAGTGGAGACGTGTGATTAGACAAGTCCAAGACACAAAATATATAACAAGGAAACATAATTTAACTCATAACCTAGAATGACTTAGCTTTGATTCAATTAAGTTAAATAGTTATGTCAGGTCCCTTTGACTGCCTTATATGGAGGTTTGACTGAATATTTATTTTCTATTTAGGACTTAATTCCTGTGAGGATGCTAAGTGTGAACACTTTTGCTTACTTACTCATTTGGGACATTCATGTGCTTGTAATACTGGATACAGACTACAGGATAATGGAATCAATTGTACTAGTAAGTATTAAATAAGATGATGTGGTATAATTGGCTATGAGATAACTCTCCACAAGAGACCAAATGACACAGAAGGATAAAAGGCACTCAAATTAATTAGAAATGGGTGGTTGCATATGTAGAATTTTGTTCTTATTATATGTTAAACAAAAAGGTTTATTTTATGGGTAGCCACTGGCCAGGGTGTGAAGAAAGTGCCTCTTATCCCTAATGCCTTTAATTCTGGAACATCTCCAAGATTCAAGATTCACTGAGTATATTTTAAGGTCTTTTACAGATTTGATTATATTGGAGGTTTTCAAGGCACCTTAGGCTGTGAGTTTTGATAACATAGGACCAGTTATATAATAATGCAATATATTTTCAATTGAAATTGAATTGTAGGGGGTGTAAGGTAATAGTGTTTTCTAGTTCCCCAGGCATGTAATTTCAGAAGTACAACGTTGTAAATGGATATTTTTAATTTCAGAAATAGACAAGTTTCTGCTATATGCTGCCAAGTATTCAGTTCGAGCTGTTCCTATTAATGAGTCTGAGGCAAGTGATGCCATGTACCAAATGTTTGCTAAGAACAGTGGAAGAAGGGGAGTTAACTATGTCGCCCTAGATTATTTAGCTGAGGACCAGACTGTGTACTTCTCTGATATCAGAAATTATGCCATTATGAAAGCAAAGGTTGATGGGTCTGAAGGTAATTTTTCTTTAGATACAAACTTTCATGTATTTCATTGGAAAAAGGTAAACCATGAAATAAAATGATATTATAAGCTAAGTAGACATTTTCTATTTGCTTGTGTGCCGAATTAGGCAAAACCAAATAAATTCACACTTACAAAAGGTATCCACAATGTGTCTTTGTATTGTTATAGATAGATTCATAGCATGGAATCTTGGAATGAAAATAGATTAAAATCATCCATGCATTAAAGGTACATATGTCTTTTATAGTATTAAGGGAACCAGTACTTTTGATACTAGGATTTTCTTATGTATGAATATATCAACAAAGTACGCTAGAAATGGTCAAACTATGAAAGAGAATCTGTGAAAATGAATAAGTTTATAGTACTGTTAATTTAGAAATTATTGATCTAAGCATATTAATTATGAGTTTGACAAACTAATTTTGAAGTTCATTATTGTACAGTATCAAAAAGCTTCATAAAGAATATATGTATCATATAAAGAGAGCGAGTTTCAATTATTGGGATTCAAATAGTTGCATTATTCACATTATCAAAAACCTCACAATATTTTCTGAATTTACAATATTTATTTCTCTGTTTCAGATCCCACCCCATTAACTGTAAAAGAAGTTAGATCAGTGGAAGGATTGTGTGTGGACTGGGTTTCTAGGAACCTGTACTATACTGATTTCTTTCTTGGACTGGTTTCCGTTCTGAATCTGGACCAGCCAAAAGATAGAAGGATTCTAATATCAGGTGTTGGTAAACCTAGATCTGTAGTTGTTCATCCTCTCAAAGGGTAAGTTCATCTATTAATTTCGAATGTTTAAATTTACGCAGGTACGAATTTTCAATTTTTTTTTTTTTTTTTTAGATTTTTCTTTGATATAAAATTTCAAAATTTCAATTGCTTTTAAAGGAGCCTAGATAATATCGCATTTTGTTTAACACATTTTTTTGTGCTTTAATTTTATATTTCAAAGTAGTAGGTTTTGAAAACAGCCTTGTTTATCCCTAATGATTAGTCCTTTGTTTCAAGATAAAAAGGGTTTCAAGATATGAAAGAAAGTTAGGTATGACTATTTTTGTCAGGCTTTATGATCCTTTATTGTAAAGCATTGGACATCTTTTCTGTTGATGTGTTCACTATTTGTTTCCAGCCCTAAAAAAACAATGGAAATTGACTGTTTTTGTTTAGATATATTTCCTATCTAGTCTGAGATTTAGTTATGATTCATTATAACAGTTATATAAAAAGGAGATGTAGTATGATTGCCAATGAGACACCTATCCACAAAAGACCAAAATGACACAGACATTAACAACTATAGGTCACTGTACGGCCTTCAACAATGAGCAAAGCCCATACCGCATAGTGAGCTATAAAAGGCCCCAATATGACAATGTAAAACAATTCAAACGAGAAAACTAACGGCCTTATTTATGTAAAAAAAAAAAAAAAAAATGAACGAAAAACAAATATGTAACATAATACATCCTTATTTTATGTTTTTAATTTTTAGCTAGAAAAAGGGTTGGTAATAGACCCCAACCAAACCTTATGTCATAAATTCTAAATAATATTTATAAGAACTTGAAATTTTATTGAAGTATGAACATTTATTTTCAGTTGGTTGTTTTATTCTGATTGGATGAAAAACTCCATGCAGAGTCCATATATTGCTAGATCTTTTGGAGATGGAACTAACATGACAAAAATCAGACAGTATGAGCTGGGATGGCCTAATGGTCTAAGTCTGGACATAAGTACTGACAGATTGTACTGGGTAGATGCTTACTTTGACAGGTAAGTCTTGGACTAATTTGGCCTAATCGACTAAGTCTAGATAGAAGTACTGACAAATTGTACTGGGTAGATGCTTACTTAAACAGATAATTCATGGAAAAGTAAAATTAGATCTAATAGATGAGTCTAGATATTTGTACTGATAAATGCAAATTAAACTGGGTTGATTCTTACTTTTACAGGTAAAAGAGTGAAAAAAGATACCAAACAAATATTCAAACTCATCACTTGAAAAACAAACTAACAACACCATGGCAAAAAAACAAACTAACAACACCATGGTAAAAAAACAAACTAACAACACCATGGTAAAAAAAACAAACTAACAACACCATGGCAAAAAAACAAACTAACAACACCATGGCAAAAAAACAAACTAACAACACCATGGCAAAAAAAACAAACTAACAACACCATGGCAAAAAAAAACAAACTAACAACACCATGGCAAAAAAAAACAAACTAACAACACCATGGTAAAAAAACAAACTAACAACACCATGGCAAAAAAAACAAACTAACAACACCATGGTAAAAAAACAAACTAACAACACCATGGCAAAAAAACAAACTAACAACACCATGGCAAAAAAACCAAACTAACAACACCATGGTAAAAAAAAAAACTAACAACACCATGGCAAAAAAAAAAAAACTAACAACACCATGGTAAAAAAACAAACTAACAACACCATGGCAAAAAAACAAACTAACAACACCATGGTAAAAAAAAAAAAAAAACTAACAACACCATGGCAAAAAAAAAACAAACTAACAACACCATGGTAAAAAAAACAAACTAACAACACCATGGTAAAAAAAACAAACTAACAACACCATGGCAAAAAAAAAAAAAACTAACAACACCATGGTAAAAAAACAAACTAACAACACCATGGCAAAAAAACAAACTAACAACACCATGGCAAAAAAAACCAAACTAACAACACCATGGTAAAAAAACAAACTAACAACACCATGGCAAAAAAAAACAAACTAACAACACCATGGTAAAAAAACAAACTAACAACACCATGGCAAAAAAACAAACTAACAACACCATGGCAAAAAAAACAAACTAACAACACCATGGTAAAAAAACAAACTAACAACACCATGGCAAAAAAACAAACTAACAACACCATGGCAAAAAAACAAACTAACAACACCATGGCAAAAAAACAAACTAACAACACCATGGCAAAAAAAAACAAACTAACAACACCATGGCAAAAAAACAAACTAACAACACCATGGCAAAAAAAACAAACTAACAACACCATGGTAAAAAAACAAACTAACAACACCATGGTAAAAAACAAACTAACAACACCATGGCAAAAAAAAAAAAAAAACTAACAACACCATGGTAAAAAAACAAACTAACAACACCATGGCAAAAAAACAAACTAACAACACCATGGCAAAAAAACAAACTAACAACACCATGGCAAAAAAAACAAACTAACAGCACCATGGCAAAAAAACAAACTAACAACACCATGGCAAAAAAAAACAAATAAATTGATGAGAAGTCAAACAACAGTACACAAAACACAGCAAAAAAAAAGGTCAAAGTCACATGAACCCCATTAAAAACCAGGGGTGATATCAAGTGCTCAGCAAGGGTAAGTAAAACAAACATGACATTTTCTTGTACCTTTCAGGATTCAGCACTGTGATTTAGACGGAGAAAATGTTAAAACTTTAGAAGGAATTCATGTTGCTCATCCATTTGGTATTGCTGCATATAAGGGTTAGTATTGAATAATATATGAATTAAATCACATTTCAAGTCCCTGGACATTATTAAAACTGACCATTGTTTTATGTGGATTGTTCTAATTAGCATTTGCGAAAAAAGGACTTGGTCCATTATTTCAAATGTTTTTTGTTGTGGTGCAGTAAATACATTGGGGGAAATACATTTTATACCTTTCAATGGTAGAAAAAAAAATCAACTCTTTGTACCACTAGAGAAATAAAAGGACTCTTTGTACCACTAGAGAAATATAAGGACTCTTTATAACTTGTATTTTTCTTAAAAAATTTTTTTTAAGAAAAGTACATCTTGAATTTTTGTTTTATATCTTCTATAAATCAACATTGTAAAAAAGACTTAGATAAGATCTATATAAAAGATGTAGGTACTCTGCATTAAACAATGAGGACAGGCTACTCCATGGGTACTCATTAATTAAAAAAATAATTGGAATTATTCTATAAGGTGTTTATATTAAAAGTATCTTTTTTCTTATGAATAATGTCACAAAATTTCTAAAATTTATTGACCTGACATTTGTTGTACTTAGTATTTTGATTTGACATTATTTACAGATTTCATATTTTTCTCCGACTGGAAGCTTGAGTCTATTGTACGAGTAAACAGACGAGGGGGAAGTGATGTCACTTTAAGAAAAGGCGTGTCATATCTGAGGGATGTATTGGTGTATGATCAAGATATGCAGAAAAAACCAGGTACTTCAATATATTTATCACATGTTTTCTCCAGATCCTGATATCATAATTACACATATTTATCATAGGTGTTATCCTTTGTTTTATCTCCAATCTAAGAGAGTTTTTACTCTGAGCAAATTTTCCTATTGGATTAATTGCTATAGAAACTTATTATACTGGTTTAATTTTAAATTTTAATAAAAAAAACTACATTATTTCATTACAGCTTAGGCCACACCAATTTGATTAATAGTTCTTTGGATTTTCCCGCTCCTGTTTTGGAGACATCGACTTTTCAATAAAAAAAAAAAAAAAATATTACCGCTTCCGCAAATTTTTGAGCCGCATACCGCTCCCAAATTAGTTTATCCTTGACATTTTTTTTTCTCATAGACGTTTTTCTTGTGCATATATTGCTCCGATTGATTCAAACGCACGTGTGATAAATCGATTTTTTAATAAAAGGTCAAAAATCGGGATGACAACATGAAGTTGGAGGAGTTGTGTCAGATCATTGCATAGGACAAGTAGTTATTAAACATACAGTTATTTGAAATGGATTTCATTTCACCTGTTCTAAAAGACAAAATAAAAAAATCGTTTGTTAGACAACCACGATCACAATAGTGCTCGTTCGAACTGATCATTGTCATTTACGATCATTGTTTCAACAGACATAGTCAGAGATTAATCTGATTTACAAGGGCTGTTTTGCCAGACAAGATATGGTGTTTTTGTCCAACTGCCCCAGCTTGTCAGGCAAACAGCCGTTTGAGTCAGAGTAATCTTGGACTACAACAGACATAGATAGAGCTATCTGTCTTGGATGAAATTGATATTAAATTAACACGATTTAAAAAAAATGACATATTAATCCAATTTTGTTGAAAACCCATATCCCTTGTTAGTCTATTGACATGCACTCAGAATTCTTTTGTAATGGACAGTTTAAGAGTTCCAATATTCAAGACCGAAGTGGTGGTGGCCTGCAAATAATAATAAGGCATGTATTATTGGTCCAACAACTTCCAGTTTGAGATACATTTCAGGTTACAGGGCAAAAGGAAAGTGTATTTTGCCAAATCAAAATAATGCATGTGAATGTGGATTAATGACTTAATGTACAATGTATTTTAAGGGAATGTTTCATTACACTGAGATCTACATGCATAGCAATAAAACTCTTTTACTCAAGATGTTGTTGAAATATTCACCTTAGTCGCTCATTATGTTGATCCTGTTATGAAGAAATAGTTCCAACTAGATGCCAAGCAGCCAAAAAACAATCACTAGTATATATGAAAACAACTGTATCAAAGATATTGAATATTTTTCAAGGGCAATTTTTATATATATACACATTGTCTGCTCTATGGTGGGGTTGTTGTCTCTTTGGCACATTCCCCATTTCCATTCTCAATTTTACATAGCTTAATTTTATTCCATACAATTTATTTACCTAACTAACATAATTACTCCCACTAAACTTTATCAGCTTTGCCTCCTTAATATATACACATGTGTGAATTTAAATAAAAATTCACGCAGTTAAAGCTTATTTGACGAAAATAATCAAAATTATACTAAACCAAAGCAAACCAAAAAGTTTGGTATGGTATAGACTGTACTACAGGCACAAACACATCAAATTATATACGTAAGAGCATGTTTCTCCTCTTTTTTCTTTGAAGTTTCCCAGTTTTCACATGTACATAAATTTCTAAAATGAACATTTAAAAAAAATTATACCGCTTGCTCCACTTGTAGAGCACCCGCCTCAACAAAACTCATTTTCAAGAATTTTTTACAATCAAAAAAATTTCGCTCGCTCGCCCCATATTTTTTGGAGCTTTTTGTCCAAAGAACTATTAATCAAATTGGTGTGGCCTTAAGTACTTTATTTGCAAATGCACACTTCACTTTGTACCCCTTAAAAACAGCTTGTCTTTGTAAGGAAACTGAAAGTTTTTTTTTCAAACTGCTTTCTCATGGACAAAAAATCCATAAAATATTAAAATTTTTCGAAATGTAAAAAATATTAAAATACTTCCAGCTATATGAATGTCAATGCACTATACATCTTAAGTTTGTGACTTTGATAAATACATAGAAATGAGAATGAATGAGAAAGTTATTTCTCTTTTTCAGATGACCATCCATGTCTTCTGAGAAATGGAGATTGTTCACATTTTTGTTTCCCTGTTCCTTATACCAGCGGAATACTAAAGCTAGGACGTGTTTGTGGCTGTCCTTTTGGTATGAAAATGTCAGATAACCAGCGTGATTGTGTCATAAATCCTGACGAAAAGAAACGAAGTGAATGTCGTAAGGAGTTTTTCCAATGTAAAAATGAGAAGTGTATACCAAAAACCTTTCGCTGTGATGGAGACAATGATTGTATAGATATGTCAGATGAACAGAATTGTGAAAACGGTACGTGGTAAAAATATAAAAAAACAAAAAAAACGTGGGTCTATTTGTATGAATATCAAGCAAAATATTCTTTCATTATATAAATATATGGAAAAACAAAACTCTCCTCTTCTATGATTCTATTTTAAAAAAAGGAGTAAGTTATCTAAAAAAAAAAATAAGAAGTCAAGTTTATCTTAATATCCATTTATGACAGTAGATATTACATTTTGGATATATATGATATTACAAATTTTTGTTTCTAAGGCTGAATTCGGTAAAAGTATAAATTAAATTGTTCTATAATATACAGGAAAGTCCTGTTCATCAAAAGAATTTCATTGTAAAAATAGCCGCTGTATAAACAAGAACTGGCAGTGTGATGGCGATGATGATTGTGGAGACTTCAGTGACGAAACTAAATGTGGTAAGTAACCATGGTAACAAAGGTCATGATGTCATTTACTATATTGACATAAATAATAAAGTGGTGGATATCAAACTAAAGTAAAATTGAATTAAAAAGATGTGCAGTTATTGCCATGAGTATGGTACTCACAATAGATGTACATACATAGTTGTGGTCTATGGTAAAAGTCTTGAAACCAATGCAATATGGATGTTGGGTCATATATATATACATTAAAATAATGAAAAGCAGATCAATTTTAATACACAACTGAATTTTGTATTCATGAGATCCACATTCTTTTTATACATACTAAGTGTATATACATTAAAATATATACACTTAGTATGTATAAAAAGAATGTGGATCTCATGAATACAAAATTCAGTTGTGTATTAAAATTGATCTGCTTTTCAAAGAGGATATTATGATGTAATGTTTCATGAAGAAAAGCCAATTGTGATATCATAATTTAAAAGTAATAATCTGGGCAGTTTTTCAGCTCAGAAGATTTGTAAATTAAAATTTTATTTGTAGTTTTTATGCCCTGCTTATAGAACTATTTTACATCATATGCTTCATCCAACTTATTTCAAGTTCAATTTTTTTTTGGTCAAGGTAGTATGAAGATGTTATCACATCAGCAAGAAACTTTGTTTATTTAGTTGGATCTTTTCATTTATATGTTTAATTACTGTTTTGGCCCAAATTTTAAGGTTCACTGAAAATGAAAATCTGATGGTAGGAAATCAATTGATTCTCAGGTTTAAGCTTTTTGTTAAGGTAGTTCATTACAATAAATCTGTGGCCACATCAACATGAAACTAAATAAAAATGTTCATTATCATGTGACAGGGGTGTGGAAATGCTATGCCCGACTCGCCCGACTCGTACATTTGAACAACCGGACAAGTAATTTTTTTTGTCTTGGTTGCCCGTGGACAAGTAAAAAAAAATACTAGACAAAGTTCAAATCCAACAAAAACATAAAATAATTTCAAAACGTATAAAGATGTTTAATTTATGTAAAAGAAACAAATGTTCAGCAAGTAAAACATCAATGTTCATGACGATAAATATTACATGATACCGGAAATAGATCGATTACCAAAATAAATAAAAATAAGTATGCGAACCCGAGTCGCGTAACATTGCATTGGCTTTGTCCATTGACCCGGGATCGTCGATTAGGTTTTATCCATCATTTACCGGAAGTGTCATTTCTTTAAATTTTGTATCGAGATTCAGATTGATAAATACTTAATAAAAAGGTTGGCAAGCAAGACAAAAAGAGTCATGAGTCGAGTAGAGACCCGAAATGCAAATGGAGGACACAGAGTATCTAAAAAAAAAACGGAAGCGAGAATTTCAGACATCGTGGCTTATCTATGGAAATTCGGAAAATAAATTAATTTTTTGTCTTATTTATAGATGAAAGGTCAACATTATTTGTTGTCAAAGTGGAAAATAGAAGGGACGCTTTAATTGCCCATCAAGATAAATATTTTAATAAATATTATTAATCAAGAAAAAAACAAGTGTGTCAGTTGAGAGAAACACCACAAAATCAATAGTTTATCTATTATTTAGTTTACATTTCTTCAATCACTGTCCTCAAATTTAGTATATGTACCTACTGGCTACAATTTTTATTCAAAAACTGCTGCAAAATTGTCCTTTACATGTCATTTCATTGGTTGGTTTGCTGTTAGGTTTCTGTCCCATTGATGTGAACCCATTTCCTACTTTACTAATTTTTTACACATATAAATAAATAAATTTCATTTGTTTGTGATGCACAACAGTGCTAAGTAAGAATCATATATTAGCTAACAAGAAATACTTCAATATTTATTGGGATCATCAGGGCAAGTACATTTTTTTCCGGACAAGTTAAATTTTAGGTTTCACTTGCCCGGGGACAAGTGCTCACAACAACTATTTTCACACCCCTGTGTGAACTTTACAGTTTTGTTCCTCATTTCACAGTTCATGCCTGAAATGGTGTCCTATAAAAAAAAGAAGATGTGGTATGATTGACAATGAGACAACTGTCCACAAGAGACCAAAATGACACAGACATTAACAACTATAGGTTACCGTACGACCTTCAACAATGAGAAAAGCCCATATGGCATAGTCAGCTATGAAAGGCCCGGATAAGACAATGTAAAACAATTCAAACGAGAAAACTAACGGCATTATTTTATATAAAAAAAATGAACAGAAAACAAATAGACACAAATAATCTTCTTTTATTTTTTTCTAGCTCAGAAGACTTGTAATAGAGAACAGTTCCAGTGTAATAACACATTGTGTATTCACAAGAAATTTATGTGCGACACAGATAATGATTGTGGGGATGCATCAGACGAAGGAAAATTTTGTGGTGAGTTATCTCCCTTATTTGGATATTGATGATGATAACAATTAAAGATTTTTTATTTGACCAATAGTGAGGGTGACCAAAAGAATATGTGCAAGAAGATTATTTATTTGAAGTGAATAAAACAAAGCTAATAATAGTATTAAATCATCCTTTGTTTCTCAATTATATGAAATACAATATTCTCTAATTTTTTGTGCTATTTTCACATTTCTTGAGCTGTGTAAGAAATATATTTCTCCTCACTAGTGAAAAATCTGTTCTCAGCAAATAATTGGTTAAAATTTAATTGTGACAAATTTCTTCAGGGATGCTTTATCATAAGAAAGGCTTAATATCCTATACATAATATGATCATTATCAAATGAAATAGAAAAGGGACTTGGTACATAAATTTATGCTTGTATCTATAACTGCAATTTAGTGGATTTATTTCAAATCTATTTTTTTGCAACGCTGAAAACTATAAATAGTACTTTAGTTTTGTGATAGTCTATTTCTCTTGATTTGACAATGTCAAATTAATTTTCAGGTAAACATGAATGTTCGATTGGATATTTCCAGTGTTTAGACAAGCGCTGTATTCCTGCAAAAAAAATCTGTGATGGAAGCAATGACTGTTTTGATGGGAGTGATGAAATAGATTGTCCTGCTCTCAACTGTTCCTCAAACAGCTGGAAGTGTAGGACATCATGGCAATGTATTCCAAAGAGGAATAAGTGTGACAGGGCACCAGATTGTAAGGATGGCAGTGATGAGGAGGATTGTCGTAAGTTTTTGTATTGAATTAGGGGAGATAACTCATTTAGAAAAAGTTTGTTATGTTAAATGAGGGGAGATAACTCGTTTGAGAAAAAAAGTTTGTTATATTAAATGAGGGGAGATAACTCATTTAAAAAAGTTTGTTATATTATAATGAAGTTAGATAACTCATTTAGAAAAAGTTTGTTATATTATAATGAAGGGAATTAACTCATATAGAAAAAAGTTTGTTACATTTAATGATGGGAGATAACACATTTAGAAAAAGTTTGTTATATTATAACGAAGGGAGATAACCAGGGTTTCCGCTGGCGGTCGCCATTTTCGCAATTTGCGAAAAAATAATAATTGTGGCGATAAAAATTCGTCATTTGCGAAAGAATTTGGCGAAAGAAATATATAAACCGATTTGTTTTCCTCCATCTTGTTTATTTACTTTTTTTCGAGTTTCTCGGACTTTACCCGATCAGACAATACTCGGAATTCACCTTGACCTCATTAAGATTTAGACAGAAAATCAATAATCAGCTGATTGCATTTTATAGCTATCGACAACAAAGGACTAATTAATAAAGGTGTTGATTGAATTGTTTCACAAAATGATATGGTCAAATGGCTTCCGCTATAAATGTCACATACAGAATTTATTTACATCTTTGCGACGCACGTGTTTGAAGCAAACTTTTGACATCCCTCCCTTTAAAGATAGTTTTGTAAAGAAAGCTGTTGTTGTGACGAAAATTGTTCAAAAGCAAGAAAAATCTCCGATTTAAAACTTTACTTCTTTTATCCTTTGACTTTAATAAAGTCGTTTGAGTGACACATGTACGTGTTTAAAGCATAGTTGTACGTCTCAACTTTTTCATTTACGATGGTCAAGAAAAGAAAACTGTCGTTATGAAAAAATCTATCCAAAAGGCTGGGAACAACCCCTCGAATGAGAGTAACCCTTCAATTTAATGACTACACATGAAATGAGGGATCAATTTCATGAGATAAAAGCTTTTGTTTTGTTGTAAAAATTACTTCTTAGCACAAAAGGGCACAACGGGAAAAATATATTTATGTTACTTGGCGAAAAAAATAATAAAGTGGCGAAAAATATATTGTTTTGGCGAAAGAGGTGGCGAAAAAAATAATTGACCCAGGGGAAACCCTGGAGATAACTCATATAGAAAACAGTTTGTTACATTTAATGAGGGGAGATAACTCATTTAGAAAAAAGTTTGTTTTATTAAATGAGGGTTTGTTTATATATTAAATGAAGGAAAATAACTCATTTAGAAAAAGTTTGTTATATTAAATAAGGGAGATAACAAGTGATTAAATATCATGACTAAAAACTTACTTGAAGAATACTGTCATTTTGATCTTCAATTTTCTTTTATATTTTGTACCCCATTGAATATTTTTCAAGTCAATGCATTTTGAAAAAAAAAAATTTATTTTTCAACGTATTTTTAATCTTTCATCCTCAATTTTCTTTCTAGACTATCATTATGAAATCTATTACATACAATTTTGAGTCTCGCAATTCATGAGTAATGGTCCTTCATTTTGTTGGACAATTGTATTTTATGTTGTTTCTCTGCACTTTGTTAACAAATGATATACAGTCGACTCTCATTATGTCGAAGTCAGCCGGACCAGAGAAATATTTCGAGATACACGTAGTTCGACTCAAACGAACACCGAAAGTTTGACAATCTAAGGTACACAACTCTTGCTTAGCTTGGTAAAGCTAAAATAAATCTGGGTGAATATGGCAAGGGGATCGGTATTCTAGTATCCGATCGATGTATTTGTATGTCACAGTCTTTTATTATTATAATGACTTTTATTTTTACTTATTCAATTGTTTCAATTAAAAAAAAATCCTATGGCTTTTCCAAGAGAGTAATTTCCAATCGACAGTTTCGTAATTCAGGTCGCTAATAGCTGACAAAATTGTTTATTCTCGGATACAAGAGATTTAAGAAAATTTTGATTTCTATTAATTTTGTTTTATCTCACTCTTTCTTTTCAAAAGAATATATATAACAAGATAAAGACGCCGTTTGAGTAGTTTTTGGGTGATCATTAACGGAAGCCATAATCCTCACTTTATACACACCCAAGCTCATTAGTGTAAATCACAAATTAATTGTTTTGTAAACAATTTAAATACTTTTTCATGAACATTAACAATGTATCACTAATTATTTATAAAAAATCTATAAAAGATAATCTTAGGTAAACACTCATGGAAATAGCATGTCATAAATCAATACAGTGGTCAGTGACCGGAAATTGAATTACACGTGTATTGTCAGATTAACTCTTCAATCCATTTAAATCCCGGAGGTCATGTTTTGACATATATGTATTAGTTCGAGATAAAAAAAGAATTTTGAATGCTTTTGTTAACCTTGGACCGTAAATTTAGTTCGACTCAACCGAAATTTGGACTCATCCAATTTCGACTCATTAGGAGTCGAATTACATACTTTTGTATGGAATAAAGTTCGGGACCACGTGAATACTTCGACTCATCCGAAATTTTGAGTCAACCGAGTTTGAGACAACGAGAGTTAACTGTATTTTCTTTAAATTGTATATTTCAATTTGAAAAGTAGTTTTAGACATGAAAAATACTTTCCCTACAAGTTGTATTATGAAACTTGTAAATTTATCAATATCTTTGACCAAAAGGTTGTTATAACTGAAGATTAAGAAAGTTTAATTATTCTACCTCAGGAATAGATTACCTGAGCTGTATTTGGCAAAACATATTGAAACCTTTTGTCCTCAATACTCTTCAACTCCATACTTTATTTGGCCTTTTTATCATTTTTTGGGATACGATTGCTTTCAAGCAATCTGTAGACTTTTACCATTGACTCAGGGCTCATTCCCTCACGTCAGCCATTTTATTCTAAACTTCAGCAACATCTCAGATTCTTAGGATTGTTTTGCTTTAAAAGGTAAAAACAAGCAAACGGATTGAGCATAAACAACTTTCCTGTAATGTTCTTCTCATAACCTTCATGTTTGATATTTCCCTTGACTTATATGCATGTTTTTAACAACACGGAAAATCAGAATTAATCAGTATTTATATTTAGTGTTTTTATAAATTTAGAAACACGTCAGAGGGAATTCCTCAGTTTTGATAAATGCGAGAGTTCTCTGAATTCCGATAATTCTATTTCTGTCATATAAGAACTGAAGTGGAGTTTTTCTATATTTTACCGTTATGAAACTGATACTGTACTCTCATAAAGAAATGGAGACCCACTCATCATATCATTTAATAAACGTTCTTGTTCTAAATCTCAAGTCGCGGGTTTGTTTATGTATTAATGCACATGCGTATAGTTTTCTTGATTTCAAGGGGTATCAGATTGAGTGGTTGCTCTGGATTCCCCGCTTATAAATTAATTTGAAACTCATGGGATTCTTTCTATGTCTGTCTGCTATTGAGGGTTTAATATTGTTGTTGCATAATTTAAAATCATATGCATCATTTAAATTAAAATCAATGTAGTTTTACCTATAACACCCCTTCAGCTGTTCAGCCGAAATGAAATCTTCCTGGTCCATATTATCGTTTCGAGTTGTCTCCCTTCCGGAAATATTTCCCGTCAAAATCAAAATACAATGTGACTCGTCAAGAAAAATTAACTCGTTGGATGTCGATAAACGTCGTATTATATTAAGAGCGATCTCAATTTTAACAGAGGAGTGTGTACTGAAAGGAGTCATGCCCACTGACCAAAGGAAATTAATATTTAAAGACTTAGAAATGAGGGGGGATAGGAGGGGTCCTGATCCCGAAATCCCGGGCTTAAAAACACGAAATCCCGAAATCCCGGACTTAAAATAACAAAATCCCGAGGTTCCGAAATTCAAATAAAGAATTCCCGGATCCTGAGAGGGTCAATCCCGAAATCCCGAGCTTAAAAACAACCGATCCCGGAATCCCGATAAAGGTCCTATCCCCCCTCAGAAATAGGTATCAGGTCGTTCCGGCCCCAAACCGATCCGGTCCAAAGTCAATCCGGCCCAAAGTCGATCCGGCCCAAGTCGACCCGGCCCACGTCGATCCGGCCCCAAGTCGATCAGCTTGGGGATCGGCTTGTACCGTTGTGAATGTAACTATTTGTTATATACATTTTAATATAATTATACAAAAATTTTGAAAACTTGTAATAAAAACATAATCAACATAGTTGTTTTAAACTCATCTAAAGAAAATATTTTTCAAAGGCCTTTTTAAATTTTTTTTAACATACACCTTTTACATTATAATAAAAATCATAAACATTTATGAATTACAATTAATATATATCTTTATTTTTATTCCTTATAAATATAATTTTTATTGGGGCCGGATCGACGTGGGACGGATCAACTTAGGCCGGATCGACCCGAAAGCTCAGAAATGGGGTTCCTCCTAGAATTAACGGTGATAAGATACGAAGTGAAATACCTTCTCTCACTCTCAGTTAGTCTGAGATTACTCTGACGTCCAACGGCTGTTTTGCCAGACAAGCTTGGGCCGTGGGACGGCCCCAGCTTGTCTGGCAAAACAGCCACGGCCCAAGCTTGTCTGGCAAAACAGCCGTTGGACGTCAGAGTAATCTCGGACTAACTCTCAGTCTGAGCTCTCAGTGACTGCTGTGGAAAGTAAACTTGGAATTGATAGTACACAAATAAAACACAATAAGTACATTGCTCACACACTTGTATACGAGATTGGCTATTTTTAAAGTTGAGTGACTATTCAGATTATTACATTTCAGTGGCGGATCCAGAACTTTGCCTAAGGGGGGGGGGGGCCCGCTCCAGTCATGCATCAATGATTCCCTATGTAACCAACCAGTTTTTTCCCACGAAAGGGGGGCCACCAGGCCCCCCTTGGATCCGCCTATGCATTTGCATGTGCAGTTGAATTAGTTTTGACTGAAATAATACTATCCAGCTGTACCAGGACTTGCGGTCAGAAAACTTTCGAGTCAGTTTTTTGTACTCATACTCGAAAATCAACCAATGAAAGCTTTATTGTTTTTCGAGCATGATGTTTGTGCTCCAAGCACTGAGCAAAATTTTATGCCTTCAAGGCCAGGGCTGCCAAAAATGCGTTACTGTTACGACGGGCAGTGAGACTCACGCATGTTCATGTTTTTTTTGCAGCAGTATCCTTGGATCTATTTTTTCCTCTTTGATCTTTTCAATTTTGGCCAAATCTCACCAATTTGCTTAATGAAAATTTGGCAAAACTGCTATACATGTGTCAATAAAAACTATATGGCAATCGTATCCCTCAGAGCATTCTGCTCTTTGATTGAATCAATCAACACTAGTACTGATGAGTCTTTTGTGAACGAAACATTCATCTGGCACCAATACAAAATTTCAATCCTAGTATCTATGATGAGTTTATTTATATAATATCTTCTATAAACTGTTAGAAAATAGAATAACTGGTTTTTTTTAGCTTCCAGAAGTGACGAGACATGTCTGAAGGAGGAGTTTAGATGTAAGAAAGGAGGGTGTGTCCCTAAGACCTGGAAATGTGATGGACAGGAAGACTGTGAAGATGGGTCAGATGAACCAAACTCTTGTCGTAAGTTTAGTTTATAATGAGGGTGTGTCATGCTTAAGACCTCCTACAAATACTTCATTTCAATTGTTAAAAATCTGATTGACACAATTTTGTCAAACTGGATCTGATTGACACCTGATTTTGTTAAACTGCATGATATTTTTATCACATGGTTCAAACATGATTGTTTGATAGATATAAGAAGATGTGGAATGAGTGCCAATTAGACAACTCTCAATCCAAGTCACAATTTGTAAAAGTAATCCAGTATAGGTCAAAGTACAGTTTTCAACACAGAGCCCTGGCTTACACGGAACAGCAAGCTATTAAGGGCCCACTATATGACTAGTGTAAAACCATTCAAACAGGAAAAACATATACAAACAAGAAACGAGAAACACTTATGAACCATATCAACAAATGACTACTGAACATCAGATTCATCACTTAGGATTATAGTTCAATACGTGATTGGTTGAGTGTGTTTAGTTTAAGACTTAATTTTTTAAGGGAGTTTAAATCACGATTGGTTGACTTGATAAAGTCCACAGCATTTTTGGTTGAATTTATAGTTATATGCATACCTGCCAACTTTTCAAAATGCCCATGGGGGTTTTACGTGAAAGATGGTTCTTATAGTCCTACAAAACCTTCAAGGGGGCCTTCAAATATATTCTAATGTGTTTTTTCTGGTTTCATCGTGCTTTAAAAAGCTCATAGCCATTGTAAAATTAATTGTTTTCTTTAAAATAGTGGACAAAATTGCTCTTACAAAATTTCCACTTGGGAGCCCACATGAGTGTGGTTTGCCTGTTAATATACACATATGAGTGTTTATATGAATGTGTTTATTTACAATATATTTACACATGAGTGTGGTTTGCCTGTTAATATACACATATGAGTGTTTATATGAATGTGTTTATGTATTCTAATATTTTTGAATTTGTTTGTTACAGCTAATCCCACATGTTCTTTTGATCGTTTCCGTTGTGAGAATGGTCGTTGTGTTTCTAAGTTGTGGGTTTGTGATGGTGATGATGACTGCGGTGACAACAGCGATGAAGACAAAGCCTTAACTTGCCGTAAGTTTTATTGCTGTAGAATTTAAGTTTCAGCATACTGTGGATTCATTTATTTTATTCATGGGTACAAATCTCATGGATTGAGGAAAACTTCGTGGATGTTTGATTTTGAGGTTTTTCAAAAGTAGATATAAGAAGATGTGGTGTCAATGAGACAACTCTCCATCCAAATAACAATTTATAAAAGTAAACCATTATAGGTCAATGTACGGACTTCAACACAGAGCCTTGGCTCACACCGAACAACAAGCTATAAAGGGCCCCAAAATTACTAGTGTAAAACCATTCAAACAGGAAAACCAACGGTCTAATCTATATTAAATAAACAAACGAGAAACGAGAAACAGGTATAAATTACATAAACAAACGACAACTACTGTACATCAGATTCCTGACAGGTGCAAACATTTGCAGTGGGATTAAACGTTTTAATGGATCCAAACCTTCTCCCTTTTTTTGAAACAATAGCATAACATCACAACATAGAAAAACACACGATAAAATTTCAATTAGCAGGCTTAACTCAATCAAAAAACATACATTAATACACTATAAACGAATAAATTTGATCTGCTACATTTAGTTATACTGGAAATTTGCAATTTTGTGAACATTTAAATTAGTGTTTTCCCTATACCAACAAAATTCTTGAAAATTGTTTCCAACAGATAATAATGTAAATTGATAAATTTTTATGTGCATTTATTGTTGCATTTTACACATCTATGTTGTGATTTGAACAAACTATTGGCTTGGAAATATTTGTTACCATTTTATACTTATTCAAAATAACCCTTCTGCAGAATTTGACAAAAAATATATATATTATTAGAGCACTGTCATCTAGTGAAAATATATATATTATTAGAACACTGTCATCTAGTGGACGAAGAAATGTATGCAGGTATGCAGGATATTTTTTTCTCATACAGAATGTTTAAGTCACCAACATTAGTTAACAATTTAATATAAAACAACTCAAATGTAAGTGAATTAAAAAAAGTTTTTTATTTTCAGCACCACCCCCCTTTTACTGTCCAAGAGATCAGTGGGAGTGTCCAGGGGATTACAGACAGTGTATAAATAAAACCCAGGTGTGCGATGGTCAACCTGACTGTCCAGGAGGAAATGATGAAAGTCCATTATGTAGTAAGTCTGCTGTTGTTATAGTGTTTTGATGAGGACTATTCCAGAGTTAATTGTGGGGGAATGGAGCCAGGTTGAAAGTAGTCTTCTAATTTTGATATCATATGAGTATTTGGGTTTGTAAACTAGTATTAAGACAGAAACACATACAATTTCTAATTAGAATTTTATGCGAATGAGTTTTGGTAGAAAATGTCTTCCAAGGGTGAATTTATAGAGTTAACATATCAATAAAATCCTTTTAAGGTTGTACCTAACACTACAGGGAGATAACTCTGTAAAATCAGCAGAACGTTTTAATGACGTTGTGTTCATAAGGGGATATTAAGCTTCTCAATGATCAAAATAAGTTTTTGTCAAACTGCTATATAACCAGTGTAATTTTTCTGATGAAACGGTTGGTCCAAATTTTTTGAAATTTTTTTATTTTTGTCAAAGGGTCAAAGTAAATACTGTCAAAATTTTAAGAAAATTAAATGATCCAAATTAATTTTAGTTAAAGTGTTAGGTACCACCTTAAATAACTTTCAATACTTTGAATACATATTAAGATAATTTTGAATACTTTGAATACATATTTAGATATTTGAAACATGTATGACATCCATAACATAAAACTCAAACATTATATGGCGAAAGGGAAACAACTTCATATATATAAAATTGAGAATGGAAATGGGGAATGTGTCAAAGAGACAACAACCCGACCAAATAAAAAACAACAGCAGAGGGTCACCAACAGGTCTACAATGTAGGGAGAAATTCCCACACCCGGAGGCGTCCCTCAGCTGGCCCCTAAACAAATATATATATATATTAGCAGCCAACATTTTGCATGTAAAAAATACCTAAATTATTTCAAACTTGTTCATCTGAATAGTGAGTAAAATGTTATGATATGTAGAAATTTTTATTGTGCAAGCACTATTGCAATCATATCTTTGAAATTATTAAAAAAAAGATAGACAATCCTGTATTTTTTCCTTTAAAAGTTATATTGCTGATAAAATTTCAAATTTCTTTGCAGATAATGATGAATGCTTAGTAAACTTAGGTGGTTGTCAATTTGAATGTATTCAAACTCCTAGAGGAGCTGAGTGCATTTGTCCTAAAGGGCTGCAATTAAATGGAACTAAAGACTGCATAGGTATGTATATAGAATTTTTATAGAACTATATTTGATATATAGGGCCTCAGGGAAGATTAGTTTATTGTAACTAACTAAGTTTACCCTCTTTAAATAAAGAATTTATTATTATTATTATATAGTAACACACATCCTTGCTCACCGCTAGAAAAAAATTACATGTCAAATTAAAAAAACTAATAGACTTGAGACACAGGATTGGTTTTAAAATTTATATTTTCAGTATCACATATATATATTAAGCTAAATAATGTTATTTTCCATAATCATACTATTTAAGTCACAGCCTTTTTGTCTTGATGTGGCTTAAAGCAAAAAATCAATCAATCAATCAATCATACTACATGTATTTGAGCAGAAGAATCCACAGTATTGTGCAAACGGTAACTGTTATCTCAGGGCTGTTCCAGAAAAAAAACTAATTTAGGAAGGCATTTTTTTTTGTAAATTTTATGTGGGTGGTTGTTTTCGAAATTACAAAATGCAAAGGAAGTGTTATTCTAATTTATTTTTATTTCTGTCAGTGGTGGGGGTTAAAAAAAGTACCCTTTCTGGGCGATGGGGACATAGTCTTTAACAGCCTCCAGATGTTTTGTTATACATACCTGTCAACCTGTGACGATGAAAATGCAGGTCATGACCTGCATTGAAGAATCAAATCTCAGGTCATAACGCGTACGAACTTTTTCGAGCTGAATTTCAGTATTTATGGTACATTTTCTTATAATGTATATCAAAGATACCAAAACATCAATGCATGTTCACTTGGTTAAATCATTTTAAATCTTATTTATTATTATTTCATTACGCTTTTAAAGATTTTTATAAACTTGTGTATCACGATCTTATGTCCTTTACTCTTTGTCATCACCTAATATTTATTTTTAAAATGTAATTTTAAAATGAGACTACTGGATAAGTAGCCTTTAAACATACCATATAGAGGTATTACATGTATGAACATTCATCTCTCAATTGAGAAGGAAATTAGAGTATGATAAAATATAGTAATACAGTTAAAGGAAGTATAAATGTAAAAAATAATTTTCAACTTTTTTAAAAAAATTGTATAAAGGTATAAAAATAATGAAAAGTTATTTTTCAATATGTATTTGAATTTTATATTATTATGATTTAATCTTTTTCACCCATAAAACGTAAATATAAGGAATAATTTTGAATGGTGACAAATAAGGGGAAGTAACTCTTAGTTGAAATATCTTTGTAAAACAACAGGGCAATTTATTTACAACCTAAAGCTAAGGTAATTGGTGTTAATCAACAGTGTGTTTGACACCAAAGCTGTCAAGTGAAGCCATGCACTTAATGGGTCACTTAATTTGACAGTTTACATAGCTAGATGAACTGCATGTTCATGGAAGAATTACGAATTTGCCGGTATTTCAAAGGAATATTACTTATGAAAATCAATCTCAAGGCTAAGAAATACGGGTGAAATCGGGTCATTTTCGGAATTTCCGGGTTATTTCAATGACCCGGCGGGTGATCCGGGTGATCCCTCAGAATTGTGAAAATCTCGGGTCACACCCGCAGAATCCGGGTCAGTTGACAGGTATGGTTATAATTAAAATTTACTATTTTGTAGACACCAATGAATGTGATCCTCCTGGACTGTGTAGTCAACATTGTATCAACACTAAAGGCTCATATAAATGTATATGTGAGGAAGGGTATGAGTTAGTCAAAGGAAAACAGTGTTTAGCTATCAGAAGTAAGTAACTATACTCAATCTGTGTTTTGTAAATTCAGAAACTTTTTGCAATGTTTGTTATTGCGAAAATTATGGCAGCAAATGTTCTCAAAATTAAAAACTCACATTATCAAATTTGTTTCCTTCATCATGTTCATACATGCATGTTTTTGGCAGTTGCTATTCAAGAAAGACAAAAATACAGAATAAAAGGACCTGTTGATCAGAGCTTTTCCAGGAAAATAATGTCTGGGTAGGTTGGACTGCACTTAATATCAAATAATAGGATTGGAAACAGTACAAATCTGTTTTAATATGGAAAAAAGTTAATAATTGTGTACATCCTTAATATTATGGTCTATTATAAAAACAAAAATAAATTATTCTAATCATCATTTCAAATTAATTTCAGATGAGACCAAACCATATTTAGTTGTTACCAGTCAGAACGAGTTAGTGAAAGGTGATCCCTCCTTACAACATTACATTTCCATGCCAATGCCAGGGGTCAGATCAATGACAGGGCTAGATGTCCACATCGCTGACAACAGAGTTTATTTCTCGGATTCGTCACAGAAGAAAATTTACAGAGTTCAAACAGATGGCTCAAATCTTACTGAGGTAATTCTTATTTCATGTACTAATGGAAGGATACTTTGATTCATTATTATTCGTTGATACATGCACTGTGACACAACACATGGTTATTTGGAACAGTAGTTTATTAAAGCCGGTCTGGACCAGTGTCCATAACGGACGGTCTCCTCTATACAGTCAAATACATAAGTATATATACAGAATATAAACAGTGTCAAGGTTTCTATTAATTTGACCATTATAGTCTTAAATCAAAAGATACAGGGATGAATATCATTAAGTTGACTCTAATTGACATGTTTTGACCAACCCTGGAAATTGATGTTTGAAGAATACACATATTTCGAGTGTTTTAACTAATTGTTCTTGCTATACATGTCACCACCTGGTCTGCATGTAAATATGTTATATCCAACGTAGTGGTCAATTGAACAACCTTTTACAAGGTCATGATTTTCTTAATAGATATTCCCCTGTATTTATTTTATTCAATTTAATAAACATTTTGAGAATGTATAATCATAAATATAAATATATATATATATATTTATATTTTTTAAGCCCATCATATTGTCACAGCACCTCTTTCATGGATTTCATGATAATGGATGAACCATGCATTTGAATGCTCAATGAAGTGTAAATTTCTCATAGGATTGTATACTAACTTTGTCAAAACCCTGAAATAGTATCAAGGATGATATAATTTATCTTCAATCCAAAAAAATTGGTACCTGCAAAAATAATTTCCTTCTTTAGGTATTTCACGTTGGAATAAATTGAAAAGAGAACATGCTGTGGACCAGATCATTTAAATCTCTTTTTAGAAGTATTGAAATCATTATCGTTCGTTCCTCCGTCCGTCCATTTGTTTATCTGTCCCGCTTCAGGTTAAAGTTTTTGGTCGAGGTAGTTTTTAATGAAGTTGAAGTCAAATCAACTTGAAACTTAGTACACATGTTCCCTATGATATAATCTTTCTGATTTTAATGCCAAATTAGAGATTTTCCCCCATTTTCCAGTCCACCAAACATAGAAAATGATAGTGCGGATGGTGCATTTGTGTACTGGGGACACATTCTTGTTTGTAGAAGTTTAAGTCATATTTTCTATTCAATTGCTATTAATTAAAATCTCTATTGAATGTATTAACATATTCTTTTCTGTAGGTATTTCCAGTAGGAATTAATGTTGTAGAAGATTTAGCTGTGGACTGGATTGGGGGTAATCTGTACTGGAATGATTATGTCTTAGAGACCATTGAAGTAGCCAGACTTGATGGAAGTTATAAAACCATACTGTTTAGTGAGAATATTACCAACCCTAGAGGAATAGGAGTGGATCCTAGACAAGGGTAGGACAATAAACTTGACAGCTTTAAGGGCTTTATATATATCGATTATGTCTCTAGATATCTCATATGTTTGAAATGTGTCAATTTTGTACAGTAGAGTTTAAATTCAAGTGTTCCAAATTTTTAGGATAGTATCATGTGTAGTAATTAGCAAAAATATAAGATCCCATATTTATTATCCAAATTTAAAAAACATATTCTAAAATATTTGTTTTCTCACCACCATTGTTTTGATTAATCCTTATTTAATATTTTATAGAATATTTTATCTAAGATTTTTTTCCTGTAAAATTCAGGATTTAATTTGCAAAAATCACTAAATTCTGTGAAAACATTACCATTGTGTGTTTATTTCTACCATGCAAGTGTCCATACTGAACCTGGTATGAATTTTATTTGCAGTGCTCGCTTCTTGTTTTGGACAGATTGGGGACAGAATCCTCGTATTGAGAGGGCAGGAATGGATGGCTCTGGCCGTATCATTATTGTATCGGAGAAGCTGTATTGGCCAAATGGTCTATCTATAGATTATCCAAACAGACGTCTATACTTTGCTGATGCTAGACTTGATTTTATTGAGTACTGTAACTACGACGGTTCTGGACGGACACAAGTGTTTGCTAATGACCATGTAAGTATCTCAACAGATTCAGAGGCCAGCAAGACTTATACATGGTGTTTACCCTGTCTGCATTTGCTCCATTATTGGTTTTGAGTTAAATTTAACTCAGATTTTGATTTCATTGAAAACAATAGTTAGGTTAAATTTAAAGGGCCTTTGATGACTTGGTAACTGCTAATTGGCATCTTTGAATAAGGATTACATTAAATGCATTGAAAACCAGGAGTCGATTTCACAAAAAAACTTACGACTAAGATTGATCGTAAGTATACTGAATTATGCATGACTTAAGACCAATCTTAGTCGTAAGTTTTTTTGTGAAACAGACTCCAGTATTGTACTGTCAGACTGGATATTTTATCTTCCAAAATTCATTGTTTTCTCTGATAATTCTAAAAAAAAAGTGCAGAGAAGTGATAATTCTTTAGATCCTATCAAGCCAATGAAATGCAGTTTATTGACGACATGCTATATTTTATATTTAGATATTCAAGTTACGATATGATGTATTTTTGAAGTTAAGAACTACTATTGTCAAGATTACTATTTGTATTAAGAAATATTTTTGACAGTAGATTTTCAATTTTCAATCATTTGTTTGTTTGATGATATTCCAGTTTCTACGTCATCCTCATGGTCTAGTGGTTTTTGAGGACACTGTATTTTGGACAGACCGTGTAGCAGGACAGGTCTCTCAGTGTAACAAATTTAACTGTTCATCAAGGGAGGTTACTGTTAGCAGAGTAACCAGACCACTTGGTGTTGCCATTTTCCATCCTGTGAGACAACCACAAGGTAAAGAATTCATTCAGTAAAAATCATAGTACTGTGGACTAATTTATATTCGTGAAATATTAAATTTTGTGGACTTCATCACGAAATTACATGTTCAACCAATTACAAATTTTCAATTGTCTTATATGCGGTCTTTGTCAGTACCACAAAATGAATTATTTATGAAAATGTTTTCTCCAAACAATATAAATTGATACCTACAAAAATAAATTAATTTTTGGATGTAACACGTCTTCTGATTGGCTGACATTTTTTTGTTATCAGACCATAGACATAATTTCGTCATGTGACCCTGACGTCATCAACTTTTTTCAAGGTTTTCTACGGTTTAAAATGGAATTTAGAATTAAATTATAAGAAATGACTAAAATATTTTTTCTGTCTATCTGAAATAACATAAAAATGTGGTGCACACTGTTAAATAACACGCTACGTGCGCTATTCAGTGTGCACCATTTTTTTTTATGTTATTTCTTCATAGACAGAAAAAATATTACAGTCATTCCTTAAGTAAATAAATCCACAGTATTTAAAACTGAGATTTTAAGTTTTGCTAACTACAATTGCAACTACAGTTAAGACCAGGATGCTATATGAAATATCTGGGGAGAATACTGAAAGACGCACGTACACTAACAAAAAAGCTACAGAACCCACATTCACTAATTAAACTTCAATTCCTATAAAGAAACTCCCATATAAATTATAATGGAAAAGTCTTAACTTGAAAGTATAAAAAAAAAGTGAATATACATTTTCGGGAAAATTTACATTTTCCATTAAACATTGATGATTTGAAGCACATAAAAATTATGATATTGATCACTATACAGCAGTTCCATGATACGGTAGTCAGTTGAATCTGTCATGTGACTTCCATCACCATGTGACCAAAATGTAGGCATCGTCACTTCCAACACTTGGTGAGTAAAAGGGGGATTTTATGCTGCACAAAATATTTTGGAAATTAAAATCTAATAAGATGGTCACCCTCCTACAGTCTCACAGGGATTAAGATTAAATACTAATGGAACATAGATTATTTTTACACCACTCTACAAAATGAGGATTTGAAAGAGGGACGAAAGACACCAAAGGGATAGTCAAACTCATAAATCTAAAACAAACTGATGAAGTGCTTGTAACTTTTAATAGAGCAGGGATACAGGCATGCATTTGATCTGTTAATGATGTGATAAAGGCTTATGAAATTGACATAATTCCAAAAAATTATTAATACATTACTGTCTGATTGAAGACTTATTACAAATATTTTTTGGCAAATTTGAATATGAATAGTAGAATGTGTGTTATTTTAAACCCCTTCCAAAAAAAAAATAAAAAAATTAAATGTTTAATTTTCTAAAAAGAATAACATGGTGTGTAGGTCTTTTTTTAAAATTTATTTTATGTTCAAAGTGTCTCAAAACCTACTGACGGGTAAGTATAATTGTAATACATTATTTTCTATTATAGAGGAGAGTCCATGTGAAAAGAACCAATGCAGCCATCTGTGTTTGTTATCTCCAACAAAGAACTACACATGTGCTTGTCCTGGGGGTATGGTACTGGACAAAGACAATCATCAGTGTATTTCTAATGGTGGGTAGGATTATCTCCCTTATTCTGCCTCCCTACAGTCTCTACACTCCTTCTTTAGTCATCTTTTTTATACCCCTGCTTTGAAAAAAAGGGGGGTATACTGTTTTACCTCTGTCTGTCCTGTCAGTCCGTCAGTCCATCAGTCTGTTAGGTCAGTCCGTCCGTCCCATGAATATTTTTCGTCACATTTTTCTCCGGAACTACACTACCAGGATTTCTGAATTTTGGTTTTCTGGCTTGATATGAGTCAGCTATACCGTGTGATACGATTTCAGATTCATCACTCAACAACTTCCTGTTTACCGAACACTTGTTTGATTTTACACATGATAGCCAAGTTGAAAATTTTTCGTCACATTTTTCTCAGGAACTACAATACAAGGATTTCTGAAATTTGGTTTAAGGGTTAATATAAGTCAGCTATACCGTGTGATGCTTTTTCAGATTCATCACTCGACAACTTCCTGTTTACCGAACACTTGCATATTTTTACACAATTAATATTATCCACTTGCAGCGGGGGTATCATCAGTGAGCAGTAGCTCGCAGTTTCACTTGTTTTATCATTGAAACAGAACTACACATTCCTATGCTGACTTTGCAATCATAAAAATTTCAAGGAATAAGAATGCGACACAATCAGCTTCACTATTTTCCAAATTTAACTTTAAATTGAGTTGGTGTTTCAAGCACAAAATTTGTATTCCCTCCCAAGTACACAAAGTAAAGTTTTAAAAGTGTTGACTTTAACTCTTAAAAAATCAGCTGAATGTTTGAATCAGATAAAGATGCCTTTATTATTGCAATAGGTTTATAGTCGCAATAATTCAAACTCTCATTTTGAAATTTGTTTATATGAATAAAATAGGATTTTTCTCAATATCGCAAAAGTTAAAATTGCATTTTAGTCTAAAATAACAAAATCACAATAATAAGTGCAAGCAATAATTTCTGAATTTTACAGTATTAATAAAATGAAATCAAGTTTCTAAATGACAAAAATTAATATCTGTCATATGCTATTCATTAAATGAAATAATCCTTGAAAATTTTATATTTTTGTCAAAGCAAATATTTTTTCAAAATTTTATGAAAATGGAATGAACCAAATATGTTTTAGTCGAAGTGTTAAATATCTGCTAAAATCAACAATTTAATCAATAAAGTAACATTTGACTAATGAGACAACTCTCCATGCAAGTCAAAATGTATAAAAAGTCAACAATTACTAGGTCAAAGTACGGCCATCACCATTGAGCCTTGGCTCATACCAAACAGCAAGTTATAAAGGGCCCCAGAATGACCAGTGTAAAACAATTCAATCTGGTGGACTAACAGTCTAATCAATATAAATAAAAACAAGAAACAAGAAACATTTAGGAATATAAAAAAGAAGATGTGGTATGATTGCCAATGAGACAACTATCCACAAAAGACCAAAATGACACAGACATTAACAACTATAGGTCACCATACGGCCTTCAACAATGAGGAAAGCCCATACTGCATAGTCAACCAACCATACCAACAAACAACAACCACTAAGAAAACGTGTTGTAATTTTATAAATTTCCTGTATTTCAGAGAATGAAGAGTACCTTCTGTATCTATCTACTGCTGGTTTGGTTGGGATGTCTCTGGACAACCAATCACAGCATACATTGTTACCAGTAACCAGTCAAGCAGGTGTTATAGATTTTGACTTCGACAGCAAATCAAAAGAGATATTGTTGGTCAAAAAAGGTTTAATGGGAAATGTAAGTACATGGTATACTGTTTCTATATTAAGTTGGAAAATAAATTTCAGTTTTATTTCTTCTCAAGATAATTTGACAACTCGCTATAAATTTATAACCACCGCCACTCATTGCAATCATCTTGTCTGTTAGTTTGCTAAATATTTTCCTCTAAAAAAATGCTTAACAGAAAAATGCAAGTGAACAGTTCATCATCAATGTTTCTAAGCTTATTTTTACAGTATTGAACCATATTGGCTGCAAAAAATAAATTATTATTTAATCATTTCACTATCATTAATGATCTTAACAAAAAAAAAACATATTTTAAATTTTAATACATTTAGTAGCTAGTGCCCCTTTCAAAATGTTTGCTACTCTTTTGATTTTGGCTTATTGTCAGACATTCAGAATCTTCTTATTTCATCCATGTAGTACCAATAAAAAATTTAACAAAAATCTTATTTCATCCATGTAGTACCAATAAAAAATTTAACAAAAATCTTATTTCATCCATGTAGTACCAATAAAAAATTTAACAAAAATCTTATTTCATCCATGTAGTACCAATAAAAAAATTTAACAAAAATCTTATTTCATCCATGTAGTATCAATAAAAAATTCAACAAAAATCTTATTTCATCCATGTAGTACCAATAAAAAATTTAACAAAAATCTTATTTCATCCATGTAGTTAGTACCAATAAAAAATTGAACAAAAATCTTATTTCATCCATGTAGTACCAATAAAAAAAAAAGAACCTAACTATTATATTATTTCTTTTAGTCAAGTATAGTTTCAGTATCAGTTTACAAAGGGAACCAGTCTGACTACCTGCCAACAGTATTCTCTGGTGCCCCTCACGCTATAGCAGTAGACTGGATTACTAGGAATCTGTTCTGGTCTGACTTAGAGTCAGGTACTATAGAAGTTATGAGCATGGATACAGATAAACACTACAGAAAAATTCTGATGAGCAACAGGGGAAGACTCACAGATTGTGCTGCACCAGTGGCTTTGGTTGTAGATCCTGAAAACGGGTAAGATTGAAAATCAATACTTTTTTTTTTTGGCGATGTTTTCTTTTGGTGCAAAATATAGATTGCTGCAATTATATACATAACATGGAGAATGGAAATAGGGGATGTGTCAAAGAGACAAAAAATCAACCAAAGAACAGAAAACAGCCAAAGGCCACCAATGGGTCTTCAACACAACGACAAAATCCTGTACCCTGAGATGGGTATCACCTGACTCCTAAATAAAATTGTGTACTAGTTAGTGAAAATGGACATAATATTTAACTCCAAAACATATAAATGTACTAAAATAAAATAAAAAATATACAAGACTAACCTCATGTCTTTTCATCACAATGGAATTAAAATTAAAATTCATTACAATATCTTTGGACTTTTTCACAGGAGAATATATTGGGCAGATAAGGGCAGTAAATCTGTTGAGCCAAAAATAGCTGTGATGAACATGGACGGATCGCTTCCACGAACAATCCATTCCAGACGTACAGAGGTACCTGAAGGGTTGGCATTAAACAAAGAAAACAAAGATTTGTTCTGGTCTGACTCTGGCAAAGGATGGGTAAGATATATAAAGTGCAGCCTGTGTAATCCGACACTGGGGACCAGAAAAAAATGTCAGATTAAGCATGCACAGGATGTTGAAATACTCAAGGTATCTTATGCAAGGATAGACATATTTTTGGACAATAAAAATGTGTCGGTTAAAGCTGGATGTTAGATTAGGAAGGTTACACTGTATTATAAAAAAGGGGGTGATAAGATAACGAAATTTTTTCTGCCTCTTGAATTCAAATAAAAATCCATGACCAAATACCAAAATCTGCATTAAGATGCTATTGTATTAAATATTCAAGGAGATGTACAATTGATATAAGTTGTTCTGATTTGTTGGTGAAATTTCAAGTGGAAGGTTCATAAGTATGTCACTAGTCCTGTATAAAGTATCGGTAAATACGATAAACTTAAAAAACATTTGTGGTAGACAGAAACCAATGACAAGCTATGAATTGCATGTTCCTGATTTGAAATAGGCACATAAAGAATGAGGCTAATTGAAACATGTTTTTGAACTCTCCTCTCTGTCTCTACATTAACCTGGGATGTTGTTAAAACAACAAAACAAAAGAACATCTGTTAGGATTAGTCGGAAAAGAGTTGCTGACTCATTAGATTAACATTAAAGGAAAATTAAACTACTTTTACATTTTTTTTTCTTTTGTAGATAATGAGATATACTCACTATGGGAGAAGGGTGAGAGTATTTATAAACAGACTTAGTAACCCACGAGGACTTGTGATCAATAATAGAATGTTGTATTATGTGGATGCTGATTATGAGAGCATTTTTGCTGTTGCCCTCTTTGGTCCTCAGAAGAAAAAGACTCTAAAGGCAAATCTGGTTGGATTGAGCATTTTAAAGGTGTTCTATAACAGGCATGAAAAAGGTGAAATCATAGTTTTTTTCAGTGTTGGATGAGTTCTAACACTGGCTTATATTCAATTTTTATGGCCCCGCAATCAAGTTGTCGGTACCATATAGTTTTACCCTTGTCCAAAATTCCGTAATTCCGATATTCTGAAATTCCATAATTCTGTCATTTTGTCATTCTGCAACAAACAATTATACAGAGTTTTTTTCTAAACGCCTTCAGTTTTGGGCTGATTTTTGGTATGTGAGTTAACCATGATGAGTTACAGATCAAGTTTAAGATTTGTTCTGCTCCACTAATTTTTGCCGAAATTACAGACTTTGGACTTTGAGAAATTGTTGAAAATCACAGTTATACAGACTTTTTATCTAAACGCCTTCAGTTTTGGGCTGATTTTTGGTATGTGAGACGACCATCATGTTTGTGTCCACATGTGTTATTGAAATTGCAGATTTTTCAACTCTTTGGGACAGGGCCATTGGTGTCGCTTTGACACATCTAGTTTACATAAGTTAGGCCGTTTGTTTTCTCGTTTGAATTGTTTTACATTGTCATTTCGTGGCCTTTTATAGCTGACTCTGTGGTATGGGCTTTGCTCATTGTTGAAGGCTGTACGGTGATCTATAGTTGTTAATTTCCATATTATTATGGTCTCTTGTGGAGAGTTGTCTCATTGACAATCATACCACATCTTCTTTTTGTATATTTATAGTTTTATATTTATAGTAGTAATGTTATGTGATGTCAACAAGAGAGCACATATGCTAAATAATGAGTGAAATACTGAACATTTGAGATAACTTTTATTAATCAATCACTGAGACAGCAACATAACAACAAAATCAATCAAAAGACATGTATAGGTCAATGAACAGTCTTCTAAATTAGAAAGATATATATAAAAACAAGAAGATGTGGTTTGACTGCCAATGACATAGAAATTAACCACTAATGGTCACCATATGGCCTTCAACTATGAGCAACAATCATTCTGCATAGTCAGCTTATAATGGCCATAGCTATCTATATACTATGTTTTCTGATTGAAAATTTGCATTACATTTTCTCTTTCTATTGGAAATTTGGTACCCAAATTTATTTAGCAATTTCAGTTTAGGATTTTCAGGGCACTTTCATATCAAATTGATATTTAACTAAGTAAACTATACTGGACAGAAAAATCCTTGGTCATACAAAATTGGTAACTGTTAGCAGTAGTTCTTTAAACAATAAATCTTTATTGAAAAACATTACTTTTTACAAATAACTTTATAAGAAATTGTATTCATTAATAATAGGTCAGAAAAATGCATGTACCTCCATATCATGTGATCAGCTCTGTTTCCCAACATCAGCCAAACAACATCAGTGTGAATGTGGAACGGGATACAGTAAAACACCAGACGATGCAACTTGTTTAGGTAAGTACCATAGATTCATTTATTTTTCACTTCATAATGGATTGAAGAAAACGATATTTCTTGGCATCTTGCTCTACAATTGATGCCGTCGGAGCTTAAAATACAATATTGTTATCTCCATTCTAATGAAACTGACAGAAAACAACGTTAAAACATGTATTTAAAATCTGTCATATGCCGTCTGCGCTTGCGCATACGTCCCATAGCATCAATTGTCAATTAATGCCATGTAAATATCCAATCAAAATGAACGTTACAAACGTTGTTGCACTAGAATCATGGTTATATATACTGTAAACTAATTTATTTTCGCGGATACTTTATTTCCCGTTTTACCCTTTCTAGACCACTTTTCAGCTCTCTAAGTTCGTAATTTTAAGATTTACTTGATGTAGTTTAATAAAGAAAGATTCAAGCTTTACATATTCGCGACGATTTATATTCGCATTATTTTTCTGCTCGTGAAAGTCACGAACATAAATGGCTAGCAAAAATAAGTTGGTTTAAAGTAGTTTCTACCACTGCATCAAGTATGATACTATATTTATCCACTCGAGACAGTTTAATTTTCAAATTTACAGTGAGTTGACTGTTAGTGTTGCTCTCCACCAATTGCAACTCATTCAGAATTTTGACCAAATTGCAATTTGTTTTATTAAACCAAATTGTTCAACTGGTCAGAAAATTGAACAAATTGTTCAGTCAAAATGTGAAAGTGCAAGGTGATAAAATAAAATATACTTACAATCCTATAAGACTTTAACTCCACTTTAATGATGTTGTGACAAAAATTAGTTTATCAGTTTGTATAGTTATATTATATTCATTTCCATGCTGAAGGGGAACTGTTTATTTTGAATTGCTATTAAATTGTCCAAACTAAGCTTTCATATAGTTTTTCTTTCTAAAAGTATTCTATATTTATAAGAATCAGATATCATTTTAAATAAAACATCATATATTCAGTAAAATATGTGTGAAATAACAATATGCTATTGATAAATTTTCAGGGGAGATAACCTAAAATATTATTCTTTTGAATAAGACTTTTTGAAAGAAAAGTTATTTTCTCCCCCATGGAAACTTCCTACAAACATATATTGCAATTTTACACATATTTTACTGAATATGAAATGTTTTAATTCACATAATGTCTGATTCTTATAAATATATAGAATACTTTTTTGAATTGCTATTAAATTGTGCAAACTAAGCTTTCATATAGTTTTTCTTTCTAAAAGTATTCTATCTATAATACTAAAATTACGAGGTCCAACTTGTCAGCCGTCATCACGTAAAAACGATGAATAAAAAAATTCAACTTTATATATAACTAATATAGTACAAAGGTGTAGATTAAAAATTACACCACTCCAGGCCCTTTTGTTTTCCACGTAATTAATATTGCCAATAATTAAGAAGTTCCGGGTCGAGTCCGATACCGATACCAATAGTATATTCACCTGTTACCAATTACCTTATCTGTACGTTCCGCATCTGACAGGCGCACCACCAAACGGTGTATTCAGGATTAATATGCTATATAGTATTACACGGGTCATAATCACAGGGTTGACACTACTTAATTGTCAAATTGTTACCTATTGTAGTATTTTAATCAGTTAGACTTTCTAAGATAACAATACGAATACTAAAAATCTGGACTAAAATAAGGCATATAGGTACAGTTTTCAATTTGTTAGCGGGCATGACGTAAAACAGCGAATCAAAGAATTCAACTTTATTTATGACTAATATAGGACAATGCTGTTGATTAAAAAGTACTCCATTCCAGGACCTTTTGTTTTCCAAATAATTAATATTATCAATAATTGATAAGTTCCAGTTCGACGGGTTCAAACAGAAAGATTTGAAAGCGGAGAAAACTGTGTATCTTATAATCAGCATGACTTTATCAAATGACAATACTAATACTAAAATAAGGCTAGCGCATAGTTATATACTTCAGTCACGGACCTGCGATATCACGGGTGTGTTCTAGTATTTATAAGAATCAGACATTATGTGAATTAAAACATTTCATATTCAGTAAAATTGCAATATATGTTTGTAGGAAGTTTCCATGGGGGAGATAATAACTTTTCTTTCAAAAAGTCCTTATTCAAAAGAATAATATTTTAGGTTATCTCCCCTGAAAATTTATCAATAGCATATTGTTATTTCACACATATTTTACTGAATATATGATGTTTTATTTAAAATGATATCTGATTCTTATAAAAATAGAATACTTTTAGAAAGAAAAACTATACAAAAGCTTAGTTTGGACAATTTAATAGCAATTCAAAATAAACAGTTCCCCTTCAGCATGGAAATGAATATAATATAACTATACAAACTGATAAACTAATTTTGTCACAACATCATTAAAGTGGAGTTAAAGTCTTATAGGATTGTAAGTATGTTTTATTTTATCACCTTGCACTTTCATGACTTGGCTGTGGTTTTCTACAGCAGTTGGTTCAAATTTCTGACCAGTTGAACAATTTGATTTTAAAAAACAAATTGCAATTTGGTCAAAATTTTGAATGAGTTGCAATAGGTGGAGAGCAACACTAACAGTCAACTCACTGTAAAACGTGAGGCTTGTTGAGCGTTTTAAATATATAAAATTTAACTGCCGAGAGTGGATAAATAGTGTATTGCACATGATTTGGTGGTGGAATCTGTTTCTCTAATGATTTTTAGACGATTTGCAGACAATCATAATCCTTCTTTTCGAATGATCTGCAAAAAGATGTGTTCTTTCTATGTGACGTCATCAGGCATGGACACCTTTTTCATGACACCACAATAGGAATTTCAGGGGAAAGCAAGAAAAATTGACGTCATAATTGAATTTTGACCAATGGCAAACTCAGATCAAACAAACCACATGTTGATTAAATAAAAATAATCATTATGTCAGGAGAAGGATAAATAGAGTAAGAACTAGAGAAAACTTATTTCTGTATACAAGCTGAAAGAAACATTTCAATAGACAACTTTCAAGTTCGATGCATTTCCATCAAAAACTCTGGTTTTAGTGAACGTCATTTGTGCGTTTAGGGGCGTTGTCACATCCATTCCAATGTTGAGCGATTGGTTGGAGATTTATAATTCTCTATTGTACAAATTATTCGGTAAATTGAATTCTCAAAATTGAAAATCGGCACTGCTGTCATTAGGGAATTTTCATTAAGTACCTACAGAACAACCATTATTTGTAGTTTATCCTGCACAATGACGATCACCAAGACGCTTGATGAACGTAAATAGTGCAGGGATACAGGCGACCTCCTCAATCTGGAAAATGACGTCAGGGGCGGATCCAGCCATTTTAAAAAGGGGGGGTTCCTAACCCAGGACAAAGGGGGGGTTCCAATTACATGTCCCCATTCAAATGCATTGATCGTCCAAAAAAAAGCGGGATCCGCGCCTGGACGTCATAAAGGCGCGTATAATTGACGAGTTTTTACCAGTGACGGATGAACTCATAAGTAGTCTATTGAGTCTTAGTTCTTGGTTAAATTTACCAGTGAAATCCATGAAAATAAGTTCTTCACTTATGATAAAATATCCTCAACTCTAAATGGTGGTTCAAATGATATTGCTGAGCAAGTGTGCTATTTCCAACAACATGTAGCTTACAAATAAGTCTCTTTTGTAAAGCTTTTTCACAGAATGTTTCAACTCACTAACAATATTTTTTGTACTATTTTATACAATAATACTGTAAATTCAGAAATTATTGTGAGGTTTTTATTATTGCGAAAAATGTGACAGAGAGTTGTAAACGCAATAATTTAAACTCTCATTTTGAAATGTTTTATACGAATTTAACAGGATTTTTATCAAAATCGTAATAATTAAAATCGCATTTAAGTCTAAAATCAAAATCGCAATAATAAATGCATGCAATAATTTTTGAATTTACAGTACTGAAATAGTCATCAAATCTGTTATACCAGAGGTTTCTGTTGAAGAAGAAGTTGTTTTATGCTCTTTGGTAGGGTTTTTGACTCAACACATTCCCCATTTCTATTCTCAATTGTATAAACTGGACTAGCAAACATCCTCAACTAGCCTATTTGATTGATAACTAATCTTAGTTTCTTATGTTTTGTAGCCAGCACAACTTTTGCTGTAGTATCACAGTCCAGCATCATCAGAGGGATAGCTATCAATGCTAGGGACCATGAAGATGCTATGGTACCAATTAGAGGATATGGTATGCTTATATATGAATAAAAGTAGATGTGGGATAAACATCAATTAGAAAGGGGACTCAGAGAGAGAGGCTCTTTTCTCAATAAATCTTATTTCAAAAATTGATCGCTAGTTATGCTGAGATGTTCAAATATTTTTTGGGTGGAATTAGTCACAAGAAACCTAACCAAAAGGCATCTAGAGTGCAGTATACAGTTTTCAACTTGTTTCTTAACAATATGTCAAGCTCTAAATAGTCTATGAAGTAAAAGAAATCCCACTTTCTCAGTCTTCTATCAATACTAGTTCTTTAATGACAAAGCTGAAGAAGACTTTAAATGAGCATTGGCGTATGGATTTGTGATTAAAAGATCAATTATAAAACCAGAATTAGAACTTCAACAATAAACAGACAGGATGGTTAATGTTAATACATGTACTGTGGATTCATTTATTTTTGTGGATACCAATTACTGTATATTGAAGAATAAGTTTAGTTTGTGGATATTTGATTTTTTTGTTTGCCCAAGTCTGCATTAAAACTTTAAAAAAATTTGTACTTCAACAAAACATTTCAATTTGTAGTTCTAACTTTTTCCACAATATCCACAAAAATCTACATCCCACGAATATGAATGAATCCACATGTAGTACAGTATATGATAAATTTATTTTCTAAATTCTGTAAAATTTGTATTTTAGACCGAGTTGCATTACATGTAGATGTCCATATTACTGGGGGACATATTTATTGGTGTGACTACGACAGTACTGGGCTAAAGGGAGGTAGCTCTAATGGTGTCCGTAGAATTAAACAAGATGGCACAGGGTATCAAGAAGTCATTCAAGCAGGAATTGGTATTAAACCTGCCGACGGAATACGTGGAATAGCCGTGGATTGGATTGCAGGTAAAATTAAGCACTTTAAAATATATATAACAACAAATTATTTGGGTAAAAAAGATTATGATACTGATAGTTTCAAAAAGTCCAAAAGTTAAAAATGTAAAACTACAACTGTTACAGTGTTCATCTTGAATTTATTTATTTTACCCCACTCTTAGAGTTTGGACTATTGTAATTACCTTATTCATCAGTTTGTCTGTCCCCAGATTTTTATGCCCCACCTACGATAGTAGAGGGGCATTATGTTTTCTGGTCTGTGTGTCCGTCCATCCGTCTGTCCATTCGTTCAGGTTAAAGTTTTTGGTCAAGGTAGTTTTTGATGAAGTTGAAGTCCAATCAACTTCAAACTTAGTACACATGTTCCCTATGATATGATCTTTCTAATTTAATTGCCAAATTAGACTTTTGACTCCAATTTCACATTCCACTGAACATAGAAAATGATAGTGCAAGTTTCAGGTTAAAGTTTTTGGTCAAGGTAGTTTTTGATTTAGTTGAAGTCCAATCAACTTGAAACTTTGTACACATGTCCCTTAGGTTATGATCTTTCTAATTTAAATCCCAAATTATATTTTTTATCCCAATTTCACTGTCCACTGAACATAGAAAATGATAATGGGAGGGGGCATCCATGTACTATGCACACATTCTTGTTTCATCAAATTTTTCATCACTTTTTTTCAGAAACTAATAAACAAAAAAACCTCATACTTGTGTAGAAGTTGTCAGTGATTAGTTGAATTGTTTTTTTGCCCATCATTCCATGTTCTGGGAACTCCATCTATTGTTAACTTCTTCATCCAAAACAATCCTGCCGACTATCAAAATACTTAAGAAATATATTTGTTTAATGAGTTTGGTTATGTGCAATAGAACTATACTTGGATAAACATATCAAGCCTACTAACATTAAACTGTTCTTTACATGGTTATGATTTGAAGATAGGATTAATGTTTATTATTACAAGAAATTTCCCTGAATTTTCAAACTACTATATATTTTTAAGGTAATTTGTATTTCACAACATCCAAGAATTATGATACTTACCTGGAAGTGGCTAAATTAGATGGCAGTCATCGATTGGTCCTCGTCAAGGAGAAAATGTCATCACCTAGAGCCATTGCTGTTAATCCAATAAAAAGGTAATCTTTAATTCCTGATTTTCAGTACTGATCTTCATAGTTTCCAGGGTAGTTTCAATGTGATAGGACTACAATTTAGTGAAAATGTTTGAAATGGAAAAAAAATGATTAAAAGCTGAAGGTCAGTGAACATGGTGAAAACTTCTAAAGTTTTTTCAATATAAACCATTTTGACAAACCAACAAAAAAATTAAAGAAAAATGAATATATTATTAGATATACTTAACCCTTTCCTCCATGATGACGCCTTTTGACACAACCCCCTTTACTCAATAATGACGCCTTTTGCCACCTGTGTAGTGCCTCAATTGAAACGTCTTACCTTCGAAAAATCTGTATCAGACTTAATAAAATTTGTATCCAATGTAAAAAGGATATTCATGAGATTATCTAACTGGAATTTCATTTATAAAATATTTGTTTTTTGCAATGCATTTATACTTTAAACCTGACAAATACCTGATAAAAAAAAAAACATTATTGAAAAAATCCTATGCGAATCAAGTATGTAAAAAAAAAAAAAATCCATGGAGGAAAGTGTTAAGATAGTAACATCACATTTTGTCTACTTGGCCATCTGTATTTTATTTTCAAATTCTTACTTTTTTCTGATTTCTAATTTGTAGATATCTGTATTGGGTAGACAGTGGACAGTTTCCAAAGATAGAACAAGCAAGACTAGATGGAACCGAACGTAAAACATTGGTAACCAATGGCATTCGTTATCCAAGGGGGATAACTGTGGATATTGATACACATGATGTGTACTGGGTTGATTCTGTTGTAGATACCATACAGGTAGGTCAAAAGTGTGATTCTTTTGGTTTTAATGTATAGTAAATTTACCTTTTTTGTCTAATGTTGCTAGAAAAAAAGTTTTGCCCTTCACTTTTATTTTTGTAAGCACATTGACTAGTACAGAATAAGGTTAAGTTTGTTCTTATTGGGGAAAAATGTTTTTCCGGTTAATTAAAATTGTAAACATGAATATAATAATTGTGATATAGGTATATGGAGATATATAGTGCGCAATTCTACAGCAGAAGTATTTTTGATTTTTCCTTTTACAGAAAATATCCTTCAGTGGTGGAAACAGACAATATGTGAGAACCAATTTACCATCACCCTTTGGAATATCTGTCTTAAAAAATTACATATACTGGGTAGACAGAAATCTGAAACAGGTATGGTAATATTTAATTGCAATTTTTAGACAGGCTGAAAAAACATTTTTGACTGCTGTAGAATTTGATATTACCATGTATAATGTAAAAAAAAAACCAATTGAACATGAAAATTTGGTAAAACAAAAAAGATCAACAAAATATAATCTGAAAATAAGTCAACAATTGTCCTTAAGTTTATTTTCTATAATTGACAAAAATTTTTGAATAAATTTGTAAGCGGGTATAAATTGTAAACATTGAAAAGGACATTAATTCAAAATCTACAAGAATGTTACTTTCGACACTAGGTGAGAATTACAGATAAGTAAACATAACTGATTGCAATAAATGTAAAAATAAGTATCACATGGCATATTTGTACCAGTTGAGCAATTCAGTCTTTTGGAAGCCTCATACTGTGGATTCATTTATTTTCGTGGGTATCAATTTTCGTGGATTGCTGAAAACTTGCATATTCGTAGATATATGATTCCGTGGTTTTGCTGATCTCTGTATACAAAGCCTATTGAAAATATGTTATTCTTGAACATTTGAAATCATGGCTTACCTGTATCCATGAAACAACAAAAATTGGTATCAAATGAATAATAATGAATCCACAGTATTTTTCTGTAATTTTCATACCTAATCTTCTGGAATTTTTTTAAGAACTATAATTTATTTGTTGTCATTGCCAACATCTATAAGATAAATGTCCTAAATGGAACTTTTGAGAATTGAAAGTCAATGTTAGTCAGAATTCTAAGAATAGATATAACTGAAAATACATCTCAAAACTGAATCTTGCATCGTGTAACCAAATGACGAGGACAGAACTAAGCAAACTGTGTTACATAGAAATTAGAAATAAGAAATATATTATTGAGATAATAAGCAATTGTTATCCTGTAGTTATAATCTATAAATTAAGAAATTATTGTGTGCATTTATCATGATCATTTTATAATTGCAACTTTTGAGGAATGGACAAAAATGTGAGATTATTTATTGCAATTTCAGGAAAATTTGCATACAGATATAAGTATCATTTATCAGAATGCAAGTTCTTATTCAGTCTTCACGCTGAGTGGCAGCCCAGGTAGCACAGGCTTGTAAAATTGCTCTTGGGCCTCTAAAAATTACATCTACAGGCCAACAGAATCTAACTAAAAATTTTCAAAAATTGAGCTCAGGGCCTGTAGATTTAAAAGTTCATCGTGAAGACTGCTTATTATTGTTATACTCATCCAGTTGCATAATTTGCATTAATTAAAAGTCTTGCAATAATTTCTGTATTTCAGTTATTGAAAATCTTATATTTGTAGGTATTTAAAGCCAGTAAGAATGGTATTAGCAGAACACCTATAATTATTAAGAATAACTTGGAACATCTGAGAGACATTGTTATCTTTGATGAGGAACTACAACCCAATGGTAAATATGAGATGGTATTTTATAGTTCCAATTTCATGATTTTTCTTTCAAACAAATATTTGGGACAACAAATTTGACCGGTACTGACTCTAAGAAATAATCATTTATTGAAAGAAGGTTAATTGCTGTTGTTTATGATTTACATCTGCTCTGAAGGAAACAGGGCTCCATCTTTTTATCTGCATTCCTCTCCATCTGCGCATTCAATGAAATGTTGAAAGCATTTTCCAAGGAGCTACAAATCTGATTTAGAACATTATACAAAAGTGTGGAATTAATTTTTGCAATTTCATGAAATGCCGCAAACAAATAATGCTATCAAAATCTAATATGTAAATTTTTATTTTAACAAATTTTATCCAACCACAATAATATTCATTTCGTACCCTATGAGCCAAATATGCATCCACCATTTCATACCTCATGGACTAAATACATGTTAACTATGTCGTATCTTATTTTTGTAAAGTTTTCATGAATTTATTGTTTTTCAAAATGTAACATACATGACATAATAAAATTATGCAAATTTTTATAAAGACCGATGATTGGTTTGATTAAGCAGCATTTGGAAACTTTAATAGTTATAATTACACTTTGTTACTAGTAACTTGCAGGATTTGTCTTATTGTCAGGAAATGCGGTGAGAAAAGGGACACGAGTTGATTAAGTTTTTATTTTAGCAAAATTTATCCAATCGAATTTTACCACTCTGTTTATATATTTCAGCGTCAAGTCCATGTGCTGTTGACAATGGTGGATGTGAACAGTTGTGTTTTGCTTATCCAAACCAGACTGCTTCTGTGTGTGCTTGTTCTACTGGAAATCTGGCATCTGACAACACATCTTGTGAAGGTACTAAATACACACACACACACATATCATACAAACATGCACACTAACATACTCACACCCTATCCAAATCAGACTACTTCTGCTTATGCTTGTTCTACTGGAAATCTGTCATCTGACAATTCCTTATGTGAAGGTACTAAATACACACACACATATCATACAAACATGCACACTAACATACTCACACCCTATCCAAATCAGACTACTTCTGTTTGTGCTTGTTTTACTGGAAATCTGGCATCTGACAATTCCTTATGTGAAGGTACTAAATACACACACGCACACATATCATACAAACATGCACACTAACATACTCACACCCTATCCAAATCAGACTACTTCTGTTTGTGCTTGTTCTACTGGAAATCTGGCATCTGACAATTCCTCATGTGAAGGTACTAAATACAAAAGCTTCTGGCCATATGAGATTTGATGTAATCAACCAATCAATCATTCAAATCATACACACACACACACACACACACACACACACACACACACACAAACAAACTCATATCAAACACTGACAACTTATATATGTTTTAATTCCTTAGGATATCTTGGAATTTTTAGGAACACTGGATTTCAAAGAAATTTAGAATTAGTCAGACATTTGTTTTTGTCTCTACTTTCATTTTCATTTTAAAAGTGTACTTTCATTTTATTACCACATTTTTAGGGGATATTGAAACAGACATTAAAAAAGACTTGTTATTTAATTTGACTGATTATTTTATTTGATTTCTTCTATTCTTTTCAGCTCCAAAAGAGTTTCTGGTGGTGGCAGCTGAAACAGAAATACTGAGTATTTCACTGGACCCCTCTATGAAATCTGCACCAGTGCCACCCGTCAAAGGATTAAATGGGGCTGTGGCAGTGGACTTCGATTATGAAGATAACTATATTTATTTCTCCCAGATTATTGGGAAATCCATCAGTAGAGTGCTACAGAACAGTTCTAGCTCTGTAATTCATGACATAGTCACATTTCATACAAATGAAAGTAAGTATATGAATCAGTACTGACATAGTCACATTTTTTGCCAGTACTTCTGAAATATGTATACAAAGAATGTCTTCAAAATATTGTGAAAAAATAAAAAAATAATTGAAATTTTTTTCAAAGGAGATAATTTTGTATTTTGCTGTATCAAGCTTATTAAGCCTGCCGTAGATGTTATTCAAACCAGGAATTATTCTGAGTGATACAAGTCTGATAGATTGTAGTGATAAATTAAGACTCAAAAGAAATAAAGATTGTTCAGTAAAACCATTTATCAAAAGTCTAGCGGCCAGTATAACAAGTTGAATCTGATTGCGTGTTAACAAATTTGCGCATTTAGACCACCAGAATTGAGACAAAAGGGAAGTAAATCCTGATCAAATTGTGTCAATCTAAATCAATCTATAGACATAGGAAATTAAAATTGTTTTATGTTATGTTGTGTTTTTAGCTTGGATAAAAGACACCGTAACAGCAGAAGGTCTTGCATTTGATTGGGTTGGTAAAAGATTATACTGGGCCGATGTGTACATGAACCGCATTTACAGCATGAACCTGAACTCCATAGAAAAAGTCACCTTGGCAGTAGTAATTAGTCCTAGAGCAGTGGCTGTTCATCCATGCAAAGGGTAGGTACTGGTAACCAGTGATTTTTTTCCAGAAGAAAAAGTTTTAAAATTAATAAAAAAAAAGTTGAATAAATAGTGAATGGAATGTTCATTATATTATAAAAAATGATTCTGAACAGAATACTTTAGCCCTTTCCTATTTTCATGTGACTCTGTCCAAAATGAGGTTGCTGTCTAATTGAAATAACCCGGAGATATCCTTAAATTCTAATTTAATATTTTGAAAACTTTTGGAACCTTACATAGTTCATAAACAACTGTATCTTAAAATTAGATACATAAAGACTCAAAGCAAAAACATATCTAAATATACTGTAAACTATCCTTTTTTCATGTAAACTTTATTTTGACTTTAGCCTTTTCTATCCCAATGGGTGGCTATTTAATTTTGTATTTTTTGGATGAACTTCATGTACATGATGTAGTTAGACGAGAAAAGATCTAGATTATAAACCATGTATCAATTTATCAAACATTTTATATTTCGAAACTTGTTTAGATATCTATTTTGGACTGATTGGGGCAGGAGTCCTAAGATAGAGAGAGCTACTATGGCAGGGAACCAGAGGAAAGTCATTGTATCAACAGACCTGGGCTGGCCTAATGGGCTAAGTGTTGACTATGATGAAGATATGATATACTGGGCTGATGCTTTAAGGTAAATAGTCAAAGTTCTATGATGGCCTTTTCTATAGCTTCTAAATTGAATGACATAAATGAAAAATTCATACTGGACTGATGCAATTTAATAATAGCTAGTCCTTTAAGGTGGTACCCAACACCTTAACTAAAATTAATTTGGCTCGTTTAATTTTCTTAAAATTTTGACAAAGTATTTACTTTGACTCTTTGACAAATATATAAAAATTTCAAAAAAATTGAACCAACCGATAATCAGAAAAATTACACTGGTTATATAGTAGTTTGACAAAAACTTATTTTGATCATTGAGAAGCTTATGCATAATATTCCCTTAACAACACAACGTCATTAAAACGTTCTGCTGATTTAACAGAGTTGTATCCCTGTAGTTTTAGGTACCACCTTAAGCAATAACCCCAAAATATATTGTTGCAAGGGTATCTTAATTTATTACTGAATGTAAATGCAGAAATAATTGTGTAAAAACGTTAAATCCTTACATGAATAATAAATGCGACAAAACCATAACAAAAAAAAACCAGCACTTTCATTGCTGTTGTTTAGTTGTCTTTTTCTGAATTTTATGCCAATAAATATATCTGTCTCAGCAGTTTATTTAAACATGACCTTGTCACCTTTGGGGTATCTTTCTTGAGCCCAATCTAAGATGCCAAAACAGGAGTGTATAATGCTGTATTTGCTTTTTTTTCTATTTCCCAGGGACAGGATAGAGAGATCCACATTGGATGGTAGATATAGAGAAGTAATTGTCCAGTCAACTGTCCATCCGTTCTCCATGACAGTGTTTGGTCATCATGTTTACTGGACTGATTGGACATTGCGTATGTACACTATTTAAAAATATAATTATTATACTGTCAATCTTATGCTGTTATAAGTCCATGAAAATGATGAATTCTTAAATTTGGTACGATTCGAATTATCTGAAAAATTTTTGTTATTTATAAATATTTGTATAATCAAGGCTGGTACTCACTCTTTAAAAATATCAGGAAAACATGATGGTAATTTATACTGAAATGTTTATGACTTACAAGTACTTTTTGTAGTAAAATTTATTTAAATGATTTGCAGGTATTTATCTCGCTAAAATATCTGAATTTTGAAGTATCTAGAACTTTAAAGCTTTTGCCCTAGTGATCATTATTCATAGAATAAATGATTGAAACATCTCACAAAGGGAAAGCAGTCAAAATTTGAAGGAATTGCCCAAAAAGTTGGTACAATTTCTAAAATTTTATTAATAAAATTTACAAGCCATGGAAACAATTATGAATTGTGACTTCATACTTGATGAACCTGAATTTAGTACTTCATGAAGGAAAAATTCTTATTTTATTTATCTTGTTGAATGTGTCGAAGAACTCTGTGAAACATATTGATCTAAATAGATATTACCTGCATTCTGTATGAACATGTATATAGCTATGAAGTGTTGTGTTCTCATATTTTATTGCAGGAAAAAAAATTGTCTAATATTTCTATTTATAGATGGTGTATACAGAGCAGAGAAGCATACTGGATCCAATCTAGTCGTAATGTCAGAGGGTATCACTAACAGACCTATGGGAATCAACATCTATTCTCCAAAAAGACAGAAATGTTTGTATAAATAGTAGAAATATTTTCTTTAGATTTTAATGCCTCATGTATGACATGTTCAGTTAGCAGTGTGGTATTAAGTTTAGTGTGCATCTTTCCCATATCTTGTAAACATTTATATTCAAGATTACTCGTGATTATAATGGTTGAATGGTCTTTCAACAGATTTCCTTGAATTAAAGAAAAGTAAAAGAGTAGGCTGAATATGGGAAATCTGCATTATTTTAAAATAATTTTACTCATTACTCTTGAGATTTCAAATATAATTATCTCACATAAGAAACTTGGTAAAATGTTGGAAACCAAGTACCAGTTTAGACTTGCTAAAAGATGCCTCTAAATTTTGGTATTATCAAAATAAACGTGCAAAATCTTTTACCATCAGTTTCTTTCTTCAGGTAATACAAACCCTTGTGATGTCAACAATGGAGGATGTAGTCATGGTTGCCACCCAGGGGCTGATGGGAAGGCTGAGTGTTCTTGTGATGACAACAGTGGATTGATCCTTGGTAACAGTGGTAGAATGTGTATACCCTCTAACCATTCGTGTACACCTGACAAATTCGTGTGCGTGAATGGTAAATGTCTGAGTCAGCGATGGGTTTGTGATGCTTCTGATGATTGCAATGACAACTCTGATGAGAATCCTAACTTCTGTGGTAAGTACCCATAAAATGGTTTAAAAATATGAAGCTGAAGTCTGCCTCTGAGTGTGAGATTTTTGCACTATGTTGAAGATCCATCGGTGACCTTTGACTGTTTTCTGCTCTTTGGTTGGGTTGTTGTCTCTTTGACACATTCCCCATTTCTATTCTCAATGTTATCCGTGACAACTTCAGTGGAAATAAGATAGATATTGAAACTGATATGTAAATGCTTTCTAAAATTTGATATTAAAGGCTTCATGGAAGCAAACTATTCTGTGTGTATTTTCATATTCCTTGCACATCTGTTTCCTGTTAACTTAATACTTAAAGTGAGGATATCATATATGAGAAATATCTCATAGTTCAACTAAGTTAAATATTATTATTGTGCAATTTTACTTTTCGTGATGTATCTTCAGCTTACATATAAGATTAGTATTGTTATTAAATTTTTTAGGTAACTTCATATTTTACTATCATGTTATTTTATTTTTTTATGTTGTATTTTCAGCTAACCATGTTTGTGATCCTACATATTTCCGTTGTAACAATGGCCACTGTATTCCATTAAAGTATCGCTGTGACCATGACAACGATTGTGGAGATGACTCAGATGAATTAGAGTGCAGTAAGTTCTCTTTCATTTGTAACTTAAAGTTTTTGTCGAGACTGTGACTTCTGAAACTGATCTGTTGGCAGTGTTAACTTCTTTTTATTTTAGAAGGTAGAAAACCTTGATGCTTCATACTTTGTTTATAGATATCTTATGTTATGCATTTTCCTTTTCTCATATGTAAAAAAAACAGCAAGGAATATATAGAATATTAAATGTATAAAAGAAAGAAAGATTGACTGATGATACCAAGGATATATTCAAAACTCATATGTCAAACAAAATGACTACACCATGTAAACAAAACACCAAAAAACAATGAACCAATCCACAAAATAATACATAAATAAAAAACTAGCAATTGAGCATCAGGAACTCCACCAAAAACATTGGGTTAACTAAGGTGCTCCAAAATAGTAAGCAGTTTCTACTACACATATGGCAGCTGCAGTTTTGTTGCTCATGTAACTACAAATCTAGTGACTAGTCTCATTCTGTGATTGCACAATCAACTATATTATTAAATATTAGATATTTTTTTAGCTTACCCAGGATGTACAAGCGACCAGTTTCATTGCTCTTACAAAAGATGTATCGTGCCCTGTTTCTCAGTGCTTAAACAATAGCTTTTATATTCAACATCGATAAAATTATTTTGTAGCTCACCCAGAATGCACAAGCGACCAGTTTCAGTGTGCAAATAAGAGATGTGTTGACTTACTGAAGGTCTGTGATGGCGTTGACAATTGTCTGGATGGAAACAAAACAGATGAAAATGGTTGTCGTAAGTATGCCATGGTTTTAGGGATAAGTAAATGATCGTCTATAAGACATTTGTTTTAATATTTTTAAAGAAAGAAACTGATTCTTTTTACATGTAATGCTTGGATTTATTTTGAATAAAACAGGTCTTTTTCATTATTTTCACAAAATCAACTTTCATTGTCATAAGATTATTATACAATTTTTTTTGACTTTTGGACCTAAAAACTGGCCTTTCTGTTGGGGCCTTGCTTTATTCCTAAATCTAATTGACTGCAGTGATAGAATTACAAGCGTTAAGGTAAGAGTTATTCCCCTTTTTGCCCTTCTTTCTTTTAAAAGAGCAGTTAAAGCTCTGTCTGGCCTTGCTGTCATAAAACTGCAGCTTGACAGAGATGAGCTGTAAAATGTATGCAAATCTGTAAAACACCTACTTACTTGTCCACTTCAAATATATGTGACTGTTGAAGCTCTATTTGAAAATTGACACTACAGTTGAGAGAACATGTACCCAGGAAATCGTGTGTCCTAAAAAATCGGATCTGACTATCTATGTGTAACTTGTGTATTTTACATTACAGCTGAGAGAACATGCGCTCCAGGGAAGATCAAATGTCCTAACAATGGAATCTGTCTGTCCAGACGTTACCTATGTGATGGTCAGAATGATTGTGGAGACAATAGTGATGAGAATACCATGTTTTGTGGAGCCATCACATGCTCACCTCGTAAGTATATATAACTTGTTTTGTAAGTTTAGAAATAGCAGATGTGGTATGATTGCCAATGAAACAACTCAAGTTCTCCACTATCATTCAACATAATTTTTCTTTTCACAATGAGTAAAACCCATACAGCATAGTAAACGATAAAAGGTCCTGAAATGACAAATGTATATATACCTACTTTGGGCATTGGTAGGAAAGAATCCTTTCCCCTAGTAGAGAAAATCTGTCCAGGTCATTGGTAGAGAAAAAGGATCAACTGTATGACTACTTAAAGGTTGTACTTTGTAAATACAGCTGTTTCACAAACCGTTCTGCTTCCTAGATATGATCTCTATGTTGCATCTCTTAGAAACATAACTTTGGAATGTCACCTGTATAGATAAACATGGATAGCGACCCACTTGAATTCTGAAGAAGACCGAAAGTGAAGGAAAGGGTAATAAGTTTAAGCTCTTCAGAAGTTCAGGGCATATATATGTCGAAAATATGCTGCACAGCCTTACATTTTCACCTTTGAAAAATATAGTAGTGCATATGAAATTTTCATTCTAGCAATCTAGGGTATAATTATTTTACTAAACTTCATCATATTCATATAGTAAAAGTGTCACAGTTTTAGCCTTATTGGCTATGGGAAATTAAAGTTTATCTATATTTTCAGAAGTACAACCTAATAATTACATTAGATGTATGTTTCACTATAATAAGTTATTCTGATTGGCTAACTGCACATCACATGTTATTCCTTAAGCAATTGCATTACTCAATAAACTGACTTTTCATTTATGATAACACGAGGTCCCACAATAAAGTGCACAAGTAAATTAAATAAAAAACTGATAAAATTTGTGTTTTCATGATCCTAGCTAAAAAATGTAATCATAAGTATTGAATGCTTCTTTTTGTAACTTCATAGGGTTGTAAACGGGTTGACTGTGTGCACATTTTTAGAATGAAGCGCGAAAACAAAATGTACTTTGGTCAACGCTTTTACACCCCAATGAAGTTACAAAAAGAAGTATTCAATTCTTAAATAAAAGATAACTACATTGCATAGTGATCATTTTTGTAGATTTTTTTAACACTTTTACAGGTTTATGCATCAACTTAAAACACTTGTTTTACTTAATATTTTTATTAAATTTGAGCTAAATATTGCCCTTATTGCAGTAATCAATCATTTAATCTAAGAAAAAATGAAGTTATACAGTTATGATGATAATAATTGTGCCTTCCCTTTATTTTGTAGAAGACTTCCATTGTGCTGTAACCCAGAAGTGTATACCAAAGTCCTGGGTATGTGATGGTGATAATGATTGTGGAGAAATTGAAGATGAACAGCCTGGATGTAACAGTAAGGATGATTTTTGTCGAGCCTGCAACTTTTGTTGCAGAAAGCTTGACATAGGGATAGTGATCCGGCGGCGGCTACGGCGGCGGCGTTAGCTCACTTCTTAAAAGCTTTATATTTTAGAAGGTAGAAGACCTGGATACTTCATACTTTGTATATAGATGCTTCATGTTACGAAGTTTCAGTCAGTCACATGTCCAATGTCCTTGACCTCATTTTCATGGTTCAGTGACCACTTGAAAAAAAAGTTCAAATTTTTTGTAATGTTGAATTCTCTCTTATTATAAGTAATAGGATAACTATATTTGATATGTGCGTACCTTGCAAGGTCCTCATGTCTGTCAGACAGTTTTCACTTGACCTCGACCTCATTTCATGGATCAGTGAACAAGGTTAAGTTTTGGTGGTCAAGTCCATATCTCAGATACTATAAGCAATAGGGCTAGTATATTCGGTGTATGGAAGGACTGTAAGGTGTACATGTCTAACTGGCAGGTGTCATCTGACCTTGACCTCATTTTCATGGTTCAGTGATTATAGTTAATTTTTTGTGATTTGGTCTGTTTTTCTCATACTATATGCAATAGGTCTACTATATTTGTTGTATGGAATGATTGTAAGGTGTACATATCTAGCGGGCAGATGTCATGTGACCCTGACCTCATTTTCATGGTTCAGTGGTCAAAGTTAAGTTTTTGAGTTTTGGTCTTTTTATCTAATACTATATGCCATAGGTCAACTATATTTGGTGTATGGAAATATATTATGATCTTTATGTCAGTCACGCAGGTTTTATTTAACCCTGACCTCATTTTCACGGTTCATTGCACAGTGTTAAGTTTTTGTGTTTTGGTCTATTTTTCTTAAACTATAAGTAATGGGTCAACTATATATGTTGTATAGAAGCATTGTTAGCTGTACATGTCTGCCTGGCATGTTTCATCTGACCTTGACCTCATTTTCAAGGTTCATTGGTCTTTGTTTAGTTATCTTGATTAATGTTAAGTTTATGTGACAGTTGTAATAAAGCTTAGCGTTATACCTAGGACTATCAACATAATATCAATGATTAGTATAGAAGGCGAGACATTTCAGCGTGTGCACTCTTGTATTCATATATATTGTAAATAATGAAGTTTTATTCTAACAAATCCATTAAATCTGGCATGAGTCAATTAAATACATTTCGTTTTAATGTTAGGTGAAAATGTTCATCCCACTAAAGCCTAGACAGTTAACAATCACCATAAACATGTTATTTAAACTGATAAACAAGTATTACACATCTTTTTCATCTCTTTTGAAAATTATTTTAAAATACATCTGATTTGAATTGTCATCATTAAGTCAGCATCTTAAAAAAACCTCTTACTTGCGAACTTTGAGACGTCATGATCAATTTACCTTAATTTTACATTACTAAACCAAGAATTTTAAATCAACCAATTTCAACTCATTAGAGATAAATATGTATTGATCAATTATGAATTTGACTGGGATGGAGAAATCACTTAGACTCATCTGAGTTATCAACAGAACAGAGTTACACACAATGAGGTTGACTTTATGGTAACCATTGATAAGATTTTCTCTGATTTTCAGATCCAAGAATGAATCAGAATGGTACATAGTTCATCCATGTTTATTTGAAATAAAATTAATTCACTTTTCAGACCCAAGTACAAACCAGACATGTACAGAGTTTAGGTGTGCCAATGGTAAATGTATTAGTCAGAAGTTTGTATGTGATGGAGATGATGATTGTGGCGACAAAAGTGATGAATCAGATCAACTCAAATGTGGTAGGTCAAAGGTCAAGGTTCCTACATTAATAATGTTGAGTTACATCAGGTATATATCAGATTTAGTCAAATTTGGTTGTTGTGGTTACAGCAAATATTAACATGTTTACTCAAGTGTGGGAGGTCGTATGTTATGTCTCAAAAGTATATTTGACATGTCTGTCCTAAAAAAGTCCTTATGATTTTTGGGTTGTAAATCAAATATTAGATATGAAATTGCAGATATGGTCATATAATGAGAGGAAGATATTTATTGATTTTGAAATCACTATCCATGGGTAAAAGTCATCTTTCCAAAAAATAACTAAAAGTAAATAGGAAGAGCTACGTCATCTTGGACACTATAAGCCCCCCTTCTTTTATTTTTTGGTAGGGGAACAACTGGTTTTTGAGCTTGCTCGACAAAGAGTGTTTAGTTGTAGTAATATATTTTGGAAAATATTTTGTTCATCAAGTTTTTGCTGATATATCCTATATAGATATATAAAGCTTGTGTGTTTTTAAACTTTGACCATTTGCATTGAAACTTATGGGTCTAATACCTAATATGTTGGTGGATATTTCAAAACAATAGTTTTTTTTACCATACATTAATTGAACAGTACATTTTTAACATTGTTTTTTTCCCCCAATTTAAAATAATAAAAAAGAATATTTTTATTATCCAATTTCTTCACGACTCTGAAAGCTGAATTTATTTCAGGCAAAAGAAGATGTCCGAAGACTACATTTACATGTAAGTCTAACAAAAAAATAGGAAGATATGCATGCATAGACAGGAGGCTGATTTGTGATGGCGTCAAGAATTGTCATGAGGGCGAAGATGAGCTTCAAAACTGTCCAATACGCACATGTCGTCCTGATCAGTACAGGTGTGATAATGGTATATGTATCCCACAATCCTTTGCTTGTGACCATGACAACGACTGTGGTGATGGCTCAGATGAGAAGAAAAACTGTGGTAAATATTTATCTTAAAACACCAAGAATCCAATATTTTTTTTAAAATATTTTGTTTAAGAAATTTTTGAAAGGGGTGAAAAGAAGTCAAATTTGAATTGATACATGTACTCATTCAGAGAACTCTCCAACACTCAAAAGAAAAATAATATGTTAAATATTGGATTGAAGAGTGACTTGTTTTATTATTAGGTACATATGTGACAATCATAAGGTATTGTTAATTCAAAAATGAATGACTACATTTATTATTGCAAAACCCTAACTAGGGGCAGAAATGTGAGATCTAATTTCTGTGATTTACGATAATGTCAGCCAATATGACAAATGCATATACAAATTTATATTTCAGAGTATCCACAGTGTGGTAAAGGAAGGTACACATGTGACAACAAGCAGTGCATTTACTCCCAGAATGTGTGTGATGGATTTCCTGATTGTGGCGATGGCTCTGATGAAAAACATGAGCGTTGTTGTAAGTAACATAGTTTAATTAATTTTTGGGGGGAATATTATAATTATCTTATATTTTTTACTATCATAACATTAATTTTAATTTTCTTTTACAAGACTTTGAAATTTCCAATACTCATTTTAGGTTATCTCTTATTCAAAACAAACTTTACATTTATTTGATTGGAAAGGCTTACAGACTTGAGATAAACATTGCAAATTTATTTTGCTTATATTTGTATAGCCAATAATTTTAATGTTATGAATTTGAATTTATATGAAAAAAAACAAAAAATTTTTTTTAATTTTTTTTATGAAAATATAAATATTTGCTTATTAAATTATCAGCCTCTCTTAAACCACTGTGTCCAGGAGATGAGTTCCATTGTGGTTCTGGTGGATGTATCAACCAAACCTTGGTGTGTAATAAGGAACCAGACTGTGATGATAAATCAGATGAGAGACATTGTAGTGAGTTATCTCCCTTCCTTTTTATGCCCCCCCCCCACCTCTAGACGAAGGGGCATTAATAGAAATTTCAATAATTGTAGTTAGTTAACTCAAGGTAATAGGGACTTTTGTAGTAACCACAGCATTATAAATTCTAGAAATAAATATTTTCCATTCTCAATTTTATCAAAACCAAATTTAGACACCAATTTGATAAATCAACGTTTTAGAAATATAGTATATTTCTGAAAAAAGTTGCATCCCTGATGTTCAACTCTAAACGAGTAACTTGTATAAAATAGCATACACTGGAAAGGGATTATCCTTTTGAGCTCACGTGGCCCGAAGGGCCATGTGAGCTTATGCCATCACTTGGCGTCCGTCGTCGTCTGTCGTCATCTGTCGTCGTTAACTATTTCAAGAATCTTCTCCTCTGAAACTACTAGGCCAAATACTTCCAAACTTTAACTGAATGTTCCTTAGGGTACTAGTTTATAAATTGTATCCGAAGTTTTGATCTATCAACAAACATGGTCGCCATTGCTAAAAATAGAACATAGGGGTCAAATGCAGTTTTTGGCTTATATCTCAAAAACAAAAGCATTTAGAGCAAATCTAAAAATGTTCATTAGGTCAAGATCTATCAGCCCTGAAATTTTCAGATGAATCAAACAACCCATTGTTGGGTTGCTGCCACTTAATTGGTAATTTTAAGGAAATTTTGCAGTTTTTGGTCATTACCTTGAATATTATTATAGATAAAAATAAACTGTAAACAGCAAAAATGATCAGCAAAGTAAGATCTACAAATAAGTTAATATGACCAAAATTGTCAATTGACCCCTTAAGGGGTTATTGTCCTTTAATGACAATTTTTCACAATTTGTTCATCATATTTGCTAACTTTAAAAAATCTTCTCCTCTAAAACTACTCAACCAAATTCAACCAAACTTCAACTGAATGATCAGTAGGGTGTATAAAATGAAGTTTGTATTTTATTTTCTATTTCGTCAAAAAACATGGCCGTCATGGCTAAAAATAGAACACAGGGTAAAATGCAGTTTTTGGCTTATATCTCAAAAACTCCAGCATTTAGAGCAAATAAGACAAGAAGTTAAAGTATTTATTAGGTCAAGGTCTACCTGTCCTGAAAATTTCAGCCGAATTGGGTAACTGGTTTTTCAGGTTTAATGCCCCTGAATTGATGATTTTAAAGAAATTTTGCAGTGTTTGGTTATTATCTTGAATATTATTATAGGTACAGATAAAATGTTAATAGCAATTGTATTGTGAATCATCAGATTGACCTAGACTGTATCTTAAACAAGTGTAGGGCGAACTCGTGCCCATTTCTTTCCAGAGGTTCCTAAGAGGCTTTAAATGGTATTTCGAGGATAGTACATGGCCTTTGTTACTCTGTTTAATTTACAACAAACATTAATTTATTAATTTAGTTAATAAGGCATTGTTTACCAGGTGAGCGATTCAGGCTCTTGAGAGCCTCTTGTTTAGTTTATGCAGGATTTGAATATTGTAATCTCATATTCAAAACCAGTTTGCAATGTTATTTTTTGTTATTATCATGTCCTTGGTTGAAATCAATACTCTTTTAAAGAAATCAAAGTTCTGGGAGGAAACACTTTCAGGATTTTATCTCAATCTCTAAGATTCTCTCCTTTTCATGGTGGTGTATTTTTTGTGTGTATTTCAGATATAAATGAGTGTAACAGTCCCTTCCATGGTTGTGTATTTTTTGTGTGTATTTCAGATATAAATGAGTGTAACAGTCCCTTCCATGGTTGTGTATTTTTTGTGTGTATTTCAGATATAAATGAGTGTAACAGTCCCTTCCATGGTTGTGTATTTTTTGTGTGTATTTCAGATATAAACGAGTGTAATAGTCCCTTCCATGGTTGTGTATTTTTTGTGTGTATTTCAGATATAAACGAGTGTAATAGTCCCTTCCATGGTGGTGTATTTTTTGTGTGTATTTCAGATATAAACGAGTGTAACAGTCCCTTCCATGGTTGTCAACAGAAGTGTGTGGATACGCCCACTGGTTTTGAATGTCAGTGTAACCCTGGATATAAACTTATGAAGGACAAGAAAAATTGTGAAGGTATACTATGTAGTTAAGAAAAAAAATATATATAGAAAGGTTATTTACATATTTTCAAATTTGTAACATACATGTACAACACATAATGGCCTTATTTCATTGTTGATGAGCAATTACACATTCAAATAATTACATTAGATGTATGTTTCATTATAATACGTTATTCTGATTGGCTACACTGCAATCTTGTGGTATTCCTCAATCAACCTTATTATGCAATAATATTAACACTCGTGAAGGCATGAGGTCCCACAATAAAGTGCACAGGTAAATTAAATAAAAATTTGATAAAAATCTGTTTTCATGATCCTAGCTAAAAAAATGTAATTATAAGTATTGAATGCTTCTTTTTGTAACTTCATAGCGTTGATTGTGCGCACAATTTTAGAATGTACTTCAGTCAAAGCTTTTATATCCGAATGAAGTTACAAAAAGGAGCATTCATTTCTTAAATATGTAATAGAAAAACAAAGAATACCGGGTATCCATCCATGACACAAAATTAGTACATGCACATGTAAAACATATAAAAAGCAAAGGAACAGTGATTTTATTGCTGTTCTTTATTTCAAAATCACATTGAGGCCTTTAACACGAAGCAAAACAAATCTCACCTAATAACAAGTTTTAAGACAGCCCCTAACACTGGTTTGAGGGAAATTCTTTGCAAAAATGATTTGGATAGACTGTAAAATGCAAGATGTGTTTGTTGTTAATTGATTTAGAAAAGTTTTTAGAAACTTTTTGAATTGTAACAAAAGTTCTTTCATTTATTTTTATTGAGAATTTGAAAGTAGCAATTTTTTTTTTTTCAATTTGCTTTGCAATTGTGCAATTATTTACCTTTTTTGTGTACAACAAACTTGGCATCATAACATAGATATCATAACACACTTTCAAAAATAAGATTAAAATGTATAATGATATGGAATATTGAGAAATCACTTAATAGTTGATTAAGTATTTGATTTTACACTTTATTTCCATTCAGATTTAAATGAATGTAATGAGATAGCTGGAGCATGCAGCCAGAAATGTATCAATACCCATGGTAGTTATGTGTGTAAATGTAATGATGGCTACGAGAGAACTCACGATGAAAGACATTGTAAAAAAGTGGATAGTAAGTTCAATATATACTTTAAACATGTATTTAATTTGCAATTAAATTCATAAATGATTGAAATTTCTACTGAACAGATAATTTTGTTTTATTGCTTCATCTGTGATAAAGATACAATAGCAAAAATGCTCCAATGCTTAATATTTAACTTAAGGATGTTTGCTGCTCAGTTTCAAAATAAATATCTTTCCATAAAACTAATATATATTGATAGGGGATAAATTGAGGAATCAAAAAAGCAAAAAAAATATAGGGGTCAATGAGCTTGTTTCGAGATATTAGCCATTGGAATTTTGGCGGGAAAATGTTCTGTCTTGATTTTTCATAGCTTTATCATTGACTAGTTAAAGTTCTCAAAGACTATTAAAAAATAAATAAGATTTTATAAGACTTTTACTAATGGCTTATAATTATAAATGTAAAAGATTTATAAAAGAAAAATGGGGGTCCATGGGCAAATTTTTTTAAGGCATTCAAATGGATAAAACCAGAGAATTTTGAAAATCTGACAAAAATTTTAAAACATGACAAACAAACATCCTTAAAGGGTGATTTTAAAAAGGTTATTAAAATAATACAAAAAGCAAAACTTTGTCAACAGGTTTAACCTTGAAATAGCTAAATTTAGTATTGTAAATAAATAAACTGCTTTATAGAATCTTCTATACGTCTTTTCTTTCCAAAATATCTATAAAGAATTAAATTATAAGTTTTAAACATACACAAAAGTCTATAAATTTTGATTAGCTAATTGTACGATATTCCTGTAAATAATAAAGGTCAATTGCTTTATTTAAACTCCAATAGATATAACACCATGGTTGATTTTCACCAATAAGTACTACATACGAGAGATATCAACGGATGGATCACAGTACCATAGATTAACCCAAGGATATGATAGTGTTGTGGCGCTGGATTACGACTACATAGAGGACAGGCTGTACTTTATTGATATTAAGAAGAAAAGAATGTTCAGGATCTTTCTAAACGGTTCCGGAGAGGAGATGATCGTCAGGCATGGCTTGATGGGAGCTGAAGGGATGGCACTGGACTGGGTGGGAAGGTATGTAGAAATTCAGAAGGCATGGATCTAAGAATTAATGTTAGAGAAAGGAGAGTGCTTCTGGGAATAAGGAATTAGACGGCCGTATTTTGACAAAAATATTGGCTACTTTTTTTCTATTTTAATTTTTTTTTTGGTGTGCTAGGAACATAAAGTGGGAGCTGGTTTTGTCCCTTCTGCAATGTTTATAAGGAATATATTGAAATTGTATGCACCAATTTGCCTAAATGGCTCTGACACCAGATGGATAGTTTTTTCAATCCTTTGAATATGCCAATAAATTGATTGTTGCTAGCTTTCAGCAGATTATTCATGCATATTCAGAAGCAGTTTGATATTGTAAAATAAAGTGTCTTGGTGATTTATAATTAGATTTAAAAAAAGATTTTCTTTTTTACTTAAATTTGATCTGTATAAGAAAGAGTGCATTATAAAAAAAGTATGTGTGTCGCTAAATTTTTGATTCATGATTTAGACAGATGTCCACAGCTTCCCATTTCTTTAAACAGCATTGTTTAGTAATCTTGCCATCTTTATATTTACAGGAAAGTATACTGGGTAGACAGTCGTAAGTCCTCTATGTTTGTAGTAGAATTGAACGGTACTAGTCAGCTGACCTTAATGAAAGGCAGTTTTATGAAAAGTCCCAGAGCTTTGGTGGCTGATCCTAGAAATGGGTAGGTACCGTACATGTACTTTTTTTGTAATTACTTATTTTCAGGTTTTTGGAATTGTACATGTAAGTTCTCAGAAAATGAACGTTGTCTGATCATTTCAGGTTCAGCACAAAAATCATAAGCTACCAATCGAAAAATGATAGCTAGCAAAATATGCCACAAGAACAGAGAAAATGTGCATTGTGCAGAGTTGCAATCAGGGATGAATATCACTATTTAATGGAATGCAACAGTCTACTGACAGATAGAAAACTACTAATTTAAATTAAATTGTCATGTTTTAGAATTTAAAGCTATCATGCATGAATCAGCAATCTAAACTTTATAATTTTGCCAATTAATTACATAATGATTTATGTTTTCTCAACAAATGTACAATGCAATGTAATTTAAGTGAATCCAAAGTTTTAGTATTCTTGTAGGTATCTATATTGGACTGACTGGAACTTATCGCCATACATTGGCCGTATTGGTATGGACGGGTCTAATGCTACCAGAATTATCAAAGAAAAGATAGGCTGGCCTAATGCTCTGGCTATTGATTATGAAACTGATAGGTTATGGTGGGGTGATGCTCATCTGGATTTTATAGAGTGAGTAATAAATGGATTTATAATATTTTTTCCTGAAAGGATGTTAGGTGATTTATCATTAGAGGAGTTATTGCCTTTAAACAAATTAACCTTAACAACTAAAGTGATCAGTGATACAAACCCCCCTTTTTTTTGGACGATCAATGCATTTGAATGGGAGCATATAGTTGGAACCCCCCCTTTACTCTGGGTTGGGACCCCCCCTTTTTAAAATGGCTGGATCCGTCACTGAGAAATCTGAGTTTCATCAATTAAAAATATTTTTTAAGAGAATTAAAAGATCAAAAGTTGTAAAATTTAGGTTATTAAAGATTAAATGGGTATAATCTTGCATTTTGTTATAGTTCAGTGACTGCTTTTAAAGTATTCTCAGATTTGGCATTATTCAATATATTCTCTAGATCATATCAATAGTAAAACCTACCGATGGGGATCTTTCCATGTCATGATGTCTTGATTTGGACAATGGTTGTTTTATTTCGTTGGACACTTAAATTCGTGGGTAAAGTCATCCACGAAAACCACGAAAATTGGTACCCCACGAATAAAAGTACTTTCACAGTATTGACTTACATTTCAGGTTCTCCGATTTGGATGGAAAGAATAGACACATTGTTCTGCAGGGGAAAGTCCCTCATCCGTTTGCCATGACAATATTTGAAGACTGGGTCTATTGGACTGACTGGAATCATCTGTCTGTAGAAAAGGCCAATAAATACACTGGTGCCAACCATACAGTCATACAGAAACTACCACATAGACCAATGGATATACATATTTATCATCCCCTTAAACAGCCACTGTGTAAGTCAATTCTACAAAAATACTTTAGCAAAGCACCCAATTTTACAAAATCTATTCTGTCACATTGATACTAGGATACACTGTTAATTCAGATTTGTTATGTGATTTTTTTTTTTACTGTTAACCCTTTTGTTTGGGGGATACTTTATTTCGAGTTTTACCCTTACTTGTTCAGTTTGCAGCTATTTAATTTCACGATTTTCTAATTAAGTTGATGCAGTTTTAAACTAAGGAAAGATCTAATTTTCTAATCACAAAATTTGCGAAAAATAAATCGCTCACAAAATAAGTTTTGGGAAAATCGCAACAATGTAGGCATTGCAAAAATAAAAACATGCACTTTAACGTTTAATATCGCTGCAAATGTTTGCACCTGTCCTAAGTCAGGAATCTGATGTACAGTAGTTGTCGTTTGTTTATGTAATTTATACGTGTTTCTCGTTTTTTTATATAGATTAGACCGTTGGTTTTCTCGTTTGAATGGTTTTACACTAGTAATTTTGGGGCCCTTTATAGCTTGTTGTTCGGTGTGAGCCAAGGCTCCGTGTTGAAGGCCGTACATTGACCTATAATGGTTTACTTTTTTAAAATTGTTATTTGGATGGAGAGTTGTCTCATTGGCACTCACACCACATCTTCCTATATCTACTTTAGATTCTGATACCATTAATTGTATGCAGCATATCTGAGATTGCAATGATTAAACATGCATTTGTGTTCATTTTTACATTAAACAATCCCAATAGTCTATGCATGCAATAATTTCTAAATTTACAGTAAATTCATGCATGAAAATAAGAATATGTAATAAACATCAATGAAGAGTCCTATCAACATGATCAAGACAAGTTGACTAACAGTATAATGTCAAGAAATTTCGCACTATAGTAATTTTACTGTGACATTTTACTGTTTATTTAAATGCTTTGAATGTTCATAGGCATGCAACTCAAATAAAGAACACATCAAAGATTGAAAAGCCCCATTTATTGTCCAAACTATGAACAATACCTTACCTTCATACAATTTCAATTTTCAGTAATTATTTTTCAGCCAGTGTCTTGCTCCTTTCAGGTAAAACATGATCTTAACAAATTCCTTGGTGTATTGAACATAAAAATATAATGTGAGCCATTATCAGGTATGTGTTCAAAACTTGAAATTTTGTTTTGTGCTCATGATTAATTTTAACGTTATAAAGATTATATGCCAAAAAAGTTTTTTTTTACCTGATTTGAAGGTAAATTGACTATAGAAATATAGTAAAAGTGAAGAATGATAACTATGGATTAGATTCTCTTTCCTATAAATTGTATTTTGAATTTTTCAGGGTCAAATCCTTGTGGAGATAACAATGGTGGATGTAGCCATCTTTGTTTGATTTCTCCTGATGGATCTTACACTTGTCGATGTCCAAACTATTTCAACATGGCATCGGACAACAAAACATGTATAGCTAACTGTACCTCCTCACAGTTCAGATGTGGTATATCTGACGATCGGTGTATACCAAATGTATGGAAATGTGACGGAGAAAAAGACTGCAAAGATAACTCTGATGAACCAGCAACCTGTCGTAAGTTCTATATTTTTCTTATTTTTTTTACTTTCATTGACTGACTTTACTGTATAATAGACTAAAAGTGATTCACAGAATATAGTAATTTACAGAATTTATGAAAATTAACAAACTAATATTAAAGTTAGAATTTTTAACAATCTCTCTCCATGCAAACATATTGTTATATGATCAGGACTATTCCATAAAAATGTATGTGGGGGGGTACGAAGGGACTATCAAAATATCGCTACAACCAAAAACCATTTATTTAGATAATTTTGCATAATTGTAATAGAGACATACTGAAAAAAGACCCATGACCCAAATTCAATAACTAAAACGAGTTCCAGAATTAATTTTTAGTCTATATAAAAATAAGGAGATGTGATACCATATAGAGGGTTATTTTCATGGGGTGTAGATTTTCGCTTATTTTGGCAGATAGAACAAAATCTCCAAAATAAATTACTCACAATTAAAGGTGTGTACATGCAAAGGTATTGATAAAATATTTGAATCCGCCAAAAAAATAATCGCCAAAATAATAACTGCCAAAATATTTAGTATACCTTATTCAATGAAAATCGCAAAAATAACCCACTATACGGTATGTGTGCCAATGAGCAAAATCATTAGTTTTGATTTTTGTTAGGAATACTTGAAGTATTGATATAAGCAACTGAATATGAATGAACTACTGTAAACTTTTTGGTTTCACATGCATTTCTAAATTTTTGAATGTATGAATCTATTTTTAGCTGCCAATGAGTGTGCCCCAGGACAGTTCCAATGTAAGAACAATAACTGTACCTATGCCTTCAGGGTGTGTGACTTGGTGGATGACTGTGGTGACGGTAGTGACGAGGCAAACTGTGCTGACAGAGCCTGCTATAGCTGGCAGTTTAAGTGTGGCAATAATAAATGTATACCACAAGGCTGGGTCTGTGATGGAGACGATGATTGTGGCGATAATAGTGAAGAGCTAGGGGCTCATTGTGGTAAGAAAAAAAGTAAACTAACAGAAATACTGAACTAAGATAGTTTGAAATCTAAATAGAAGATTAATACCATGATTTCTATGTTTGAAATTAGGCAAATACATAACTGTATGTTGTGATCACATGATTTCTGTTCTAGGTAACAAAACATGTGACCCAAGTAAATTCACCTGTGACAATGGTAAATGTATACCAGAGGCTTGGAAATGTGATTTTGATAATGATTGTGGTGATAATTCGGATGAGAAGAAAGAATGGAAGTGTGGTAAGATACATAATATACCTGGTCACAGCACCATTTTAAAACACAATGTCAGTTTTGTGGTTAACCTAGTATTGGTATTGAAATTTAGATAGAGGTTGAATTCCATATATTAAAATCAAGTAAAAAACTTGTAATAAATCAATTTCAGTATAAATGTCACATTCTAAGAAAGAGAACTAAATTGTGAAAAGTTATAAGTAATTTGTATGTTCTGACTTAAGTGATGAAAGTTATAATTTAAAAAAAACCAACTAAACACTAAAAGTTGAATTTAATGTAAAGTTGAACATTTTGTTTTCCAGCTAACAGAACATGTCCTGATGGCTGGTGGAAATGTGAAAGTAATTATCGCTGCATACCTGACTGGCAGAGATGTAATGGAGCAGACGACTGTCGTGACAATTCTGATGAAAAGGAAGAGAACTGTCCACCATGTCATGAGACGGGAGATTTCACATGCAAAGATAAGAAATGTATCCCTATACGATGGCGATGTGATTTTGACAATGACTGTCCAGATGGAAGTGATGAAGACAAGGCTATGTGTTGTAAGTATAGTATTCCTTGTTATACAATAAAACCTGTATAAAAAGGCTCCCTTTCATATTTGGTGAAAAGATTGTTAGTGTTTATCTCCAAACGTTTGTCAATATATGCTAAATTAAGATAAAAGTTTTGACTTTCCCTAAGTACTTTATAAGTCTTACAATTTAAGAAGATGTGGTATAATTGCAGTTGAGATGATTCTCTGCAGGAAAAATTAGCAGCTACAGGTCCCATACAGCCCTAAACTATAAGCAAAAGTCAACCACATAGCAATAACATATAGTATAAGGCCTAAATTAAAATATTGTTTGTTTGCCCTTTTCCGACCCTATGTTTTGAAACAGGGTAGGTAGGTAGGTAAAATATTTTATTTTTTTCCCCCAAAAAATAACTTGGCTCGGTATATTATTTGTCATGGGTAGGCAGGTAGGTAAAATATTTTATTTTATAGATACAAAATCTGCATAATGTCATTTTTTTGTCCGTTTTGTTTTTGCAAATAAGTTTTCCGCTGGGACTATTATTTTTGAAAAAAAAATATATAAGAGATAACTTTGTACTGGTAAGATAATGTCCGGGCAGACATATATAACTAGTAGAAAAAGTCCCTAAAGTGTTACAAATTTCGTGTGTGCCTTTTTTTTCAATAAAAATGCTATAAGACTTAAAACTCAATTGTCAGTGCACGTATTTTGCATCACATTTATAAATGATCTGTATGGAAAACTTGGCGATTTTACTGCCAGATATTCTCCACTTTACAGGGTTTTGTCACTTTTGGTTCATGTCAGATATAAATTATTTAGCGGCATCGTTAACATAATCATTCTGATATGCGGATCACAAAAGGCCATCCCTACATAGAATACAACGTCCGTTTACAAATTAGTTTGTACACACACGTTAATACTTTTGTATCAAACAAACTTTTTTGTAAATGAACCCTGCTCTTTAAGTTTAAAGGTACAGAGTAACGTACTTCATATCATGATTTCAGAAAGCGTTCAACATCGATTTCAAACAAATGCTTTGAAACTTCAAATGCAAGTGTTCATGTCAAACGCTCAGGTGATACCAAACGGACTGGACCTTATACGAAAAGATAAAACCCAAGGATTCCGGTAAAAAAGTTTTGAGCGGGAAATACAAATATAAGATTTTTGGTAGGAACGAAAAAATAAAATAAAATAAAATCTTGCTGGTAAATACAAATAATCAATGATTTTCAGGCGGAACGAATTGATAGGGTCGGTCGGTAAAGGGCAAACAAACAATATTTTAATTTAAGCCTAACTGTACGATTTTACTCTAATTTTTTTTTCTGACAAACTGTAACTAAAGTAGTTTTGCGGTATGGGCTTTGCTCATTGTTGAAGGCCGTACGGTGACCTATAGTTGTTAATGTCTGTGTCATTTTGGTCTCTTGTGGACAGTTGTCTCATTGGCAATCATACCACATCTTCTTTTTTATATTATAAAAGTCTATAAATCTAGTAAAAAGTTTGTTCAGACAATAAACGATAAAATGTTTTTTCAGTGTCAATTTTAAAAACAAAATACTTGTAAGAGATGTGTTTGTACCTTATTGCCTTTTTATTAGCTAAGCTTTAATTTGCTACACCTATCTCCTTGCAATTTTATACATCTAATAAAAATCTGAATTTACAGTAACTTACAAATGTACCTAAACAACTGGTTGGGGTTGAGAAAAGTTTTTAAACACAAATATTTTTCACTATTTCAGCTGCCTTATACCGCAACTGCTCAGAATCAGAATTCAGATGTGACAATGATAAATGTATCCAAGGAAAATGGCGCTGTGACCATGACAACGACTGTGGTGATCTTAGTGATGAAAATCCTAATTTCTGTAAAGGTAAAACAACAATTTAGAAACAGTGTTGCATTATGGGAAAGTAAAATTCCAAAATTATTTCGAAAAATCTATAGGGTTATATTTGCAATAATTGAAACTCGCATTTTGAATTAACTTAATATAAATCAAATAGAATTTTTTCTAAATATCACAAAAATTAAAATTGCGTTTTAGTCTAAAATGATGAAATCGCAATGATAAATGCACACAATAATTTCTGAATTTACAGTACTGACGTTCCTTTGACAGCTCTATCAAGCTTGAAATTAAACACTCACCTACTGTAAATAATGGACAGGCATATAAAAAAAGATAAAAATAACATATGAGTAATAAACATTATAGAATATTGACATTCCAAATCTTAGTACTATGATTTGACGTAAGTGTTTCACTCTTTTTTATCACCAGTATTTACAGTTCAATAAGAAATCTTATACATTTTTTTTTATCCATTTGTAAATTGTTTAATTAACTAATTCAGATGGTCAGAGTTTTTCTGGTCTCTTGAAGAGTCCATGTACAAGATTCAAATCCTTCTTTTATTAAGGCCACTTTCTTCCTTTAAGGTAGCACAATACAAAGATTTTTTTACTTCCAATCACTAACCTTTGAAATGCTGTAACTTTCTTATGAATGCATAGAAAATAATAAAAGAGGTATATATAGATAGATAAAAGATTTATCTTTTAAATGAATGCAATATTTTTATTATGCAATCATTATGTAATCAATTATTATGTAATTAGTGGCAAAATCTGGGTACGTCCACTTGAATGAATTTAGCTCTATCATCTCTTTAACTATACTAAAAATTTTAACGAAATCTTAATCAACACATTTTGGGCTTCAAAAGGGTGTCTCAGATTGTCTCTATGGTATTCCATTCTCTCACAAATCTCTAATTAGTGTAAACATTTCTCTTGAACTGAATTTTAATGTGCGTATTGTTATGCGTTTACTTTACTACATTGGTTAGAGGTATAGGGGGAGGGTTGAGATCTCACAAACATGTTTAACCCCGCCGCATTTTTGCGCCTGTCCCAAGTCAGGAGCCTCTGGCCTTTGTTAGTCTTGTATTATTTTAATTTTAGTTTCTTGTGTACAATTTGGAAATTAGTATGGCGTTCATTATCACTGGACTAGTATATATTTGTTTAGGGGCCAGCTGAAGGACGCCTCCGGGTGCGGGAATTTCTCGCTACATTGAAGACCTGTTGGTGACCCTCTGCTGTTGTTTTTTATTTGGGCGGGTTGTTGTCTCTTTGACACATTCCCCATTTCCATTCTCAATTTTATCCTAACCACATAAAAGAAGATAATGATTAATTAGGTGTAAAATTTGTTCTATACATTCTATCTAAAATCTGAGACACCCTTTTGTAGATAATGGCCATAGGAACAACATATAATAAAATCAACCCTCTAGGGATACCTATGCAGAAGCTAATTTCATTTGAAAGTGGAAATTTGGTGAAAAATATTTTAGACACAGTTAACATTATAATTGGTTACATAATTAAAGCATAATACTAACATTGCATTTATTTGAAAGAGTAATCTGTTAGCTATCCAAAACTACCACTTTTATAAATTTTCAAGCTTTATTAAGAAAGTTACAGCATTTTAAAACTTGGGAGTTGGAGTTATAAAATCTTTGTATTGTGCTACCTTAAAAGGCTTTTTATTTTTTATAAGTTGGTTTAGGGATCCACCCACCCCAATTTTGTCTTGAAATGAAATAAAATTAAAAGTTTGTGTTCTCTGACTCTAATTTTTCAGAACAGTTAAATGTATAAAAAAAATAATCAAAGACTTATTTTTATTATTTTAACCTCCTCAGACCCCAACATTTTACAGTAGTCATCTGTAAATCAACTAATTAAAAAAGGAGGCCTTAATTATTGTGATTTATTTTTAGTATACCATCATTGTGCTTTTGATCAGTACCAATGTGCTAGTGGCCATTGTATCCGTCAGAAAAGTGTCTGCGATGGAATGAGAGACTGCCGAGACAATTCTGATGAGAATGATTGTAAACCTCGATTCCCTGGGGGTAGATACTGCCCGGCTAACAAGTTCCAATGTGATAACCATGTAAGTATCTTCTATGACCACGTAAATATCATCCCCCAAAAAAACAATTATGTGTGTTTACTGAACCCCTATTGCCCAGAAACTTTTTTCCACTGAAAATTAGGAAGATAATATTTTCACCAGTATTGTTTTTGACATGGATGTTCTGTTTGTTTAACCACTAGCAGGAAGTAAAAAATTCTCGACAAGCATGTTATAAAAATATAGAAGAATCAAATATGACCAACAAAAGCTGCTTCAACAAATGACCATATTATTGGAATATAAGTAAATGCAATTCCATATCTGTTTCTGGAAATGTTTAAGACCATTTACTACTGGTGTGCAACAGACCGGCCATATTTAATTGGAAGGTTACGGTAACTTTACAGATATGGTTTTTTTTTGGCTTGCTTGGGATTAATGTTGAGTTTAAGAGATGTGGTATGAGGGCCAATGAGACAACTTTTCACCAAATGACAAAGATGTAAGCATATATAAGTCACTGTAGGTCTTCAACAACACACAAACCCAGAAGCAGATTCAGGATTTGTGAAAGGAGTGAGATGTTTCTAGAAAGAGGACTAAATACTATCAAGAAGAGTTGAAAAAACTTTTGGGACAATTTTATGCTAAAAATCATATTAATTGTGTGGAATTTGAGATTTTTTCTCCCCCTGATCATTGGGAGACGTACACACACTAAACGCCCCTAATTCTGCCACCTAAACATTTACTTTCAGTCTGCTTTGCAATGTGCCTTTGATGCAATGTAAGTCATTATTGCTTTTGTGCTGCTGTTCATAGTTTATATTGTAAATCCGATTTGCCTTACAAGGGTCAGATTATTTGCCAAAGGTTTTAAAAACGTCTCTTGATTTGATTTTAGTTGTGTATACCAAAGATCTGGCGATGTGACGGTGTTGATGACTGTGGTGATTCGTCGGATGAAAAAAGGTCAGTGTGTGACCTGATAGATTGTCCAGACACGACAAGGTATCGATGTGATAACATGAAGTGTATACCTAAATGGCGAATCTGTGACAAGGTAGATAACTGTGGAGATGGCAGTGATGAAAATAATCATCAAATGTGTAAGTTTTGATATACAGGGGATTCTTAAATTTTTATGCCCCACCTTCTATAGTAGAGGGCATTATTTTTTCTGGTCTGTGGGTCCGTTCCTCTGTCTGTTCATCCGTCTGTCCTACTTCAGGTTAAAGTTTTTGGTCAAGGTAGATTTTGATGAAGTTGAAGTCCAATAAACTTGAAACTTGTACACATGTTCCCCATTGTACGATCTGTCTAATTTTAATGTCAAATCAGATTTTTTTACCCCAATTTCACAGTCCACTGAAGATAGAAAATGATAGTGCCAGTGAGGCATCCTTGTACTATGGACACATTCTTGTTTTTCATTAATTTTCATGGATATCAATTTTCGTGGATTGCGGGAAACTTGCATTTTCGTGTGTATTTGTTTTTCGTATTTTGTTTACTGATCTCTGAATACAAATCCTATAGAAAAAGGGGAATTTGTTCAACATTTGACTTCCTGATTTACCTGTACCAACAAAAACTAGAAAATTGGTATCCAACGAATAATAAGGAGTCCACAGTACAGTGAAACCTGTAAATAAAATTAACACTTAAACTTAGAAAGAGGTAACAAGTATTAGGCCTTGGCTGACTGTAAATTTTGAAAGATGGATAAGTTAATGAGCTTATAGGGAAGGAAACCTTTAAATTTGGGTTGAAATGCACTGGTGACCTAACAAGACAGTGTTATGCTTATTAGAGTTGTCCTTTAAATCAGGCCTTGGTTGACTGCAAATAGGTTTTAAAATAGTGCACATATTTTCTTTTCACTCAAGTTCAATTTGAGTTCTTTTCTCTACAGGAAATTCTCCTGTAAAATCTTGTCAAATCTTTAGCAAAATGTGAATTTCATGACTTATATTTATTAAGTTTTGTGTTTTTCAACAGTTTATATTTTTACATTTGTTTAACCAAAAATATGTTCCCTCACAGGTACTGCCCTACAACAGTACTGTAAGCTGACAGAATACAGATGTGCTAACAAACGCTGTATCTCAGCAACCAAAGTGTGTGATTCTGTCATTGATTGTGGTGATGCGTCTGATGAGAAAGGATGTCGTAAGTATTAAAAAAATTGGTGCTATGGCCTATTAAAGAGGGTAGAAATGACCTTTACCGTCAGCCGTCAAATGTTGTTTTTTGGCTACTTTTAAAGGCAAATGGTGTTTTTTTTAGGCTGCTGTTATCCATCAAATTGGTTAAAATTTTAGTATGATACATCAAAATATCCTTATCGTGATTTGTTAGAGGTCTCTAATAAATATCATTACTGATATTTTTGGGAAAAATTAACATAATCGTCAAAATTAATGGAATTTTTTTATTTTCTGACTTAAAGAATGTGAAAAATTTTATTGTCATGCAACACAAATCAACAATGGGAGGGGACCCTCAACGATAATGAGAGAGGTTTTTTTTTCAATGATTCGTAAATAAGTGTTTTACATAGTGTAAATTCAGAAATTATTGCATGCATTTATTATTGCTATTTTTGAAGAATAGATAAAAATGAGATATTACAGTAATTATTGCAATTGCTGGAAAATATGCATAGAGATATAAATATATAAGAATGTTAGTTCTTATTATTAAGATAATCAACATGTCATATGATTCCTGTTTATATTTCCTCACAAAAATTTCTGAATTTACAGTATTATAAAAAAGAAGATGTGGTATGATTGTCAATGAGACAACTCTCTACAAGAGATCAAATGGCACAGAAATTATAACAGCTATAGGTCACTGTAGGGCCTTCAAAAATGAGCAAAACCCATACCACATAGTCAGCTGTGAAAGGCCCCTTAATCACAAATGTAAAAAAAAGACCATGTGAGGGCTCTATAAAAAAGCAAGGTGAAAAAGAAAAAAAAAGTATGTCAAAAATTCAAACAAGAAAACAAACGACTTAATTAATGTACAAAAATGAACCAAAAAAAATAAGTAACACAGCAACAAACGACAACCTTTGAATTAGTATATTTGACTTGTAGATAAAGGTGTAGGCCATGTGAACTGTACAGTAAATAAAGGCAATTGTCAACAACTATGTTCAGATTTAGTAGATGGTGGTTACTTCTGTTCCTGTAAACAAGGATTTACAATATCCACAACAGACAAGAAGTCCTGTGAAGGTAGGTTTATGGTTCATAGACTGTAATATATTCTTGATATATATACATCATATGCTTTTAAGTCATAAACTACATGAATACAGTGTGGGCTGATTGCATTATTATGTAATTTAAATTTAGATGTAGTGCAACTTCAGATTATATGACCGTGTGTTGTCTATCAGCTAATAGACATAATTTTAACATGCAACCGTGACATTGTCAATGGATTTTTTCATGATTAATTCATGCTTAAAATGGAATTTAGAATTTAATGATAAGGAATGACTGTTATATTTTTTCTATCTTTTCGAAAATAACATTAAAAAAGTGGTGAACACTTTAAAATAACCTGTTACACAGTTTATTCAGTTTTGAGTTTGTTTCTTCATATATATTTAATATGACTGTAAATTTGTTCTTAGATTTTGATGAATGTTCCTCTTGGGGAAATAACTGTACACAGATATGCAGGAATGTCAAAGGGTCATACAAGTGTGAATGTCACGAAGGTTTCCAGGATGTTAGTAAAACAAGTAGCAAAAATGGTGGACAGTGCAAAGCTGCAGGTAAGGTCAAAGGGTCACACAAATGTGAATGTCATGAAGGTTTCCAGGATGTTAGTAAAACAAGTAGTAAAAATGGTGGACATGCAAAGCTGCAGGTAAGGTCAAAGGTCAAAGTTCATTATACAAATGTGAATGTTGCATAGATTTCCAGGATGTTAGTAAAACAAGTAGCAAAATTGGTGGACAATGTAAAGCTGCAGGTAAGGTCAAAGGTCAGGAAGATTTTCAGGAGGTCAGTAGGACTGGTGATAAAATGGTGCACAGTGTGAAACTGCAGGTAAGGTCAAAGGGTCATACAAATGTGAATGTCACAAAGGTTTCCAGGACGTTAGTAAAACTAGCAGTAAAAATGGTGGACAGTGTAAAGCTGCAGGTAAGGTCAAAGGGTCATACAAATGTGAATGTCACAAAGGTTTCCAGGACGTTAGTAAAACTAGCAGTAAAAATGGTGGACAGTGTAAAGCTGCAGGTAAGGTCAAAGGGTCATACAAATGTGAATGTCACGAAGGTTTCCAGGACGTTAGTAAAACTAGCAGTAAAAATGGTGGACAATGTAAAGCCGCAGATAATGTCAAAGGGTCATACAAATGTGAATGTCACGAAGGTTTCCAAGACGTTAGTAAAACAAGTAGCAAAAATGGTGGACAGTGCAAATCTGCAGGTAAGGTCAAAGGGTCATACAAATGTGAATGTCATGAAGGTTTCCAGGATGTTAGTAAAACAAGTATCAAAAATGGTGGACAGTGCAAAGCTGCAGGTAAGCTCAAAGGTCAAAGGCCATATTTCAAATGTGAAGATCAAGGTTTCCAGGAAGTCGATAAGACTGGCAGTAAAAATGGTGGACAGTGTAAAGCTGCAGGTAAGCTCAAAGGTCAGGAAGATTTTCAGGAGGTCGGTAAGACTGGTGATAAAATGGTGGACAGTGTGAGGCTGCAGGTAAGGTCAAAGGGTCATTGAAATATGAATGTCACGAAAGGTTTCCAGGATGTAAGCAAGACAAGTAGTAAAAATGGTAGACAGTGTAAAGCTGCAGGTAAGGTCAAAGGTTGTGAAAATCACCAGGTTGTCAGTAAGACTGACAATAAAAATGGCTGACAATGAAAAGCTTATGTGACTTGAGTATTTTTTTTCAAGATAAAACATTAGACAGGTATCATATTTATATTTGATCGACATATAAAATAGAGATAAACAGCCTTGTACATGTCATAAACAAAACATAATGATACAATGCAAATTACTTGTGTAATTTTGATGTGTAAAGTAAAGTCAATTGTATTTGTTTGTAATTTTCTTTTAATATTTACACCAAGATGCCATTAAATGAAATTGGATATCCTACATTTATCATACTTTTCAATATATATATATATATGATCAATTTCCTGATAGCTCCCACCAAAATTATTGAATACTATCATTCAGCATAACTTCCAAATGATAAACTGGCTTACCAAAGCACAGGTATAAGGTTCATGAACTTATTGTATATTCATATTACATTAATTTGCAACGCTGAATCATTCAATATTTGTGGAAAAAATGAAAAAAACACAAAACATCATAAGTCTATTGAAATTCTGATCATAAATTCAATCAACTTTAAATTGGAATAAAGATTGCTTACCGTATCCAAATATCAATTTAATACATCAGAAACATTTTGTCATACAAAGCTATATAAAAGCCACAAGAACATGATTATCTCCCTTTCTGAATATTACAATTCTTAAGTTTTCGCAATCAAAGTTTGAAATAAGAGAAAGTCTTCAAAGTAATCAACATTTGTTTATGGATAATCAATAATGTTTCATTTAGAAATATCCAAAATTAACTAAACACAATCATAATATCAATCAAGGGCACACAATTACAATTAAAAATGCATACCCTAAATAAGGAAATGACAATTTCACAGCAAAATATCTTCCTCTAGTACACAGCTACTTTTGCATAGGTACTATTTCTGTACCAAAAATCTGTAGTACTGGAAATCTGCTTTTAATATTTAGCACTTTTTTGTTATTTTAAACTTATTGTAATATTTAGGTACTTGTATTTTTGAGTACTTCATTTGTACTTGAAATTTAAGTACTTCAGATTTTAGGTTGAACCATTACATTATGAGCATTTTGAAAGATCACTTATTTAAGTTATGATTTTCAAACATGAAATATTATTGCGATCACAATTGGTATTATTTTTGTACCAAGTTTTTTAGTACAAATTAAGTACTGTAAAATACAGGTACCTAAATATTAATCTACTAGTGAATATTACTGACTTAATCAGAACCTTTTATAATTAAAATATAACACATCTTTCATAGTATAAATTTTTTTGAACAATGCCTATCAATTGGCAAAATAGAACTTCAAATTCAAATGGTAATACAAAATTTTAAATCATTTGCATTTGCAAAACATCAGATAAAAATATAGACTAATTTACATGTAAATATCATATCTTTATTCTTTTTATATTTGATAAAAACACTTTATATAAAACAGTCATATTCAAAATCATTATAAATATTTACAAAATACACCAACCTTCAATCTTCAAATATTCTTGTTCACAGAACTGAGACACAACTACACCTGTTAATCAGTTATTTATCAATAGTGAAAAACATACAATGTAGTGAACAGCTTTTACCTGTACACTAATTACTGGAATAAAGTAAATCATATTGGAGCTAAGAAATGAAATAAAAACAGTCGTCAATAACGCAAAACAAGAAAACGAAATTCTACAGAGCACCGTTATTGACCTTCAATGCAGATCAATGAAGAATAACTTGGTTTTTACTGGTTTGACGGAAACCGAAGGAGAAAATACTGAAGAAGTTATCAGAGATTTCATACAGCAATTCCTACATGTAACACACAGGATAGAATTCGGCAATGTCCACAGATTTGGATATGGTGCCAAACCAGGTAGACGCGGACGCCCTAGACCGATTGTGGCCAGATTTTTATATTACAAAGATCTAGCACGATGGCTTTCAAATACGTACAGGCTTAAAGGAAAACCGTTTGGTGTTAATCAACAGTTTCCTGACATAATTGAACAAGCACGCAAAAGCCTATACCCAGTTATGAAACAGAAACGCGAAGAAGGACACACTGTCAAGTTAGTTAGAGACATTTTGTATGTAGATGGTGAAATGTACAACGACCAAATTTCGGAAATTGAACCAACTGACAGTCTCACATCTCAAATGCGCACACCGGACCACCATCAAGACCGGAAACAACGCCGACGCATATCTTCGACTCCTAACCCATACAATTAGGATCCCAATGGAGATTCTAAAAAAGTTAACAGTTCAATAGACTTAAATATATTGTCGCTCAATTGTTGTGGGATTATGAACAGAATGCAATATCCCGAATTTATAGAACTCATTAAATGTTATGACTTTATCTGCTTGACAGAAACAAAAACTGATGATTTTGATAATGTTGATATACCAGGTTATACTTTTAAATTGAAAAATAGAAAAACTAAATCAAAAGTCAAATCAGGTGATATTGCATTTGGATATAAAAATGAATTAGAAAATTATGTGCAAACAATAGAATCCAAGAGTAATTTAGTATTTTGGGTTAAAATTTCAGCCAATTATTTAAAAACAGAACAAGATGTTATGATTGGTACAGTGTACATACCACCCGAAAATTCTACTTATAAGGTACCAGATTCAATAAATATAATTGAACAAGAATTTCTAAATTTTTCAGCCAACCATGAGTCTATTTTGCTTACTGGTGATTTTAACAGCAGAACTGCTGCCAATTTAGACTTCTATGAAATAAAAAATACCAATCATGACACATCGGATAATTTTAATATTGATTTTTCAAACAATTTACACAAGTTTCATATGCTACGTATTAGAAATAGTTGTGACAAGACAAAAAACCACTTTGGAAATCTACTTTTAGAAATGTGCAGAAATAACAATCTGTTTATTTTAAACGGAAGGGTTCATGGCGATAAAGAAGGTTTATTTACTTGTCGCCAGTCTAGTGTGGTTGATTATTTTATTTGTACATACAATTTGTTATCATGTGTTGTAAATATGTCTGTACTTGATTTTTCTGCTCTTTTTTCCGATGTTCATTCGCCTCTGAACTGTAAGCTAGTCTTCAACTCGATTGATAACATCGTCGAATGCGATGACATTTTAATAAACGATTTGGCATGTCATGAAAGAAAAGGCTTCAAAAAATGGGATTGTGAAAAAGAAGCCGAATTTTTGAGAAATATCGATAGAAATAAAATCGATCAATTAAATAATGATTTAACTATGTTGAAAACCAGTATACTGGCTCAAGAAAATATTAATAAAATAGTTGAATCTGTAAATGGTTTAATGCTGGATTCAGCCGAAAAGGTGTTTGGATCTTTTACTTATAAACGACATGAAAAGAAATGTCGAAAAAAAGTTATTAAACCTTGGTTTGACCAAATATGTTGGGAAAAAAGGCGGTGCTTTCGAATATCAAAAAGAAGATATAAATACAATAAAACATGTTTAAAAAGAGAGGAGATGAAGAATACAGAACGTGAATATAAGAGGCAAATGAACATTTCTATTAACAAGCATAAAAAAGCCATGAGAAAAAAGATGAATGTTTTAAAAAATAGTAATTCTAAAGAATTTTGGAAGATATTGAACTCGTATAAAGAAAAAAAAAGGAATAATATTCCTGTTGATATACTTTTTGAATTTTTCAAAAATTTAAATTCGTCAGATCCTGACGCTGGTAAAGAAATTATTATAGATGAGAATAACGAACTTAATTCACTATTAAACAGTCCTATTACGGAAAATGAAATTTTTAAATGCATCAAAAATCTTTAGAATGGCAAAGCTTGTGGCGATGACTTCGTCATTAATGAATATATTAAGAGCACCACTCAGATTTTCATGCCAATCTATGTAAAACTGTTCAATATTGTATTTGATACTGGAAAAGTGCCTGAACTTTGGCTTGTTGGTAATGTTATACCTTTTTATAAAAACAAAGGTGACCAGTCAGATCCACAAAACTACAGACCAATAACTGTATTAAGCTGTATTGGTAAACTTTTTACGTCAATTTTGAATTTAAGACTGAGTAACTTTTTGGAAGAATATTTGTTGTTAAATGAAAACCAGTTTGGTTTCAGAAAGGGCTATTCCACTATAGACAGTATATTTGTAACACTCAGAAACGTGTCCTTCCCCCCAAACGTGTCCGATTCCCCCGAACGTGTCCACATCGACGTCACTGAACTGCAAACACATGTCTAGTCGTCAAAGGGCGCCAAAGCGTGTCATTTGTATAAACGCTCAAACGTGTCCATTTTTTTAATAAACCCCCAATCGTGTCCAATCCCCCAAACGTGTCCATATCAAGCTTTTTATTTTACTGGAACTATCATTCGTGTTCATATTATACAAACGTAGGTTATTTGTGTGGTTTTTTTTATTATTATTATTGTATAATTATTTTACGATCTTTTACGTTTACTTAAATTCTTTTTCTATGCGCATTAAAATGTTTGTAGCATTTCACCCTTTATAATGTGCCATAAGTTGTATTTTGGAAGGCAACATTTTTTTTAAATTTCAGCAACTTTTATTTGAAACGGCCTCTATATTACATAAGAGACATTGAAGTAGTTTCTTACTGAAGTCATTAACAAATCGGTCTTTACTCGCATTTATTTTTTTAGATTAAAATCCCAACTAGTGGTAATCCCAAATAACCGTAAAAATTAATGCCCAATTTTAAATTCCCGGTTTCATAATTAGACAATATATGTATAGTGTCTTGAAATATGAAATTTATTTGTATGAGGCTTAGAAACGGGGGAAATGCGAGGTTCTCGTAACCTATAATTTATTAAAAATTAGAACTGTTAAAAAAAATATGGGAGGTAAATTCGACTGAAAGCCCACCGTGCAATATTCTGATTAATATAAAAGGCATCATCGGAGTTAAATAGTATAAAACAATTTACAAAGTAAACGATTAATTCAACTGTACTAGAATTATTTGTATGTTCGCTTTAAATGAGCATGAAATACTTGCAACCGGACAATAAGCAAATTCAGTCAAAAGTTAATGCATATGTTACATATTAAATTTTCAGTAATGATAATCATTAACAACCGGCATTGAACAAATTAATGCTAATAAATTACCACTTCATCAACTGTGTCCCCATCATAGAACTGCCGTGAACGTTATTGATGTCGCGTTTAGGACATGTATTAGCGCTAAAAGACGCGAGACGTTCTGGCGTTTAAAAGTGGACACGTTTGGGCGAATAACAATAGTATCGGGCACGTTTGGGGGTTTTGAAATCGGACACGTTTGGGGAATATTGAATATTATGGACACGTTTGGGGAGAATAGACACGTTTGGGGGGAAGGACACGTTTGGGAGTGTTACATATTTACTCTGCATATTTTATTTGAATTACTGAGACAAAAAAAGAAAAAACTTTTTTGTGCTTTTATTGATTTTGCTAAAGCTTTCGATACAGTTTGGAGATCTGGTCTTTGGTCAAAACTCATTTTACATACAGTGAATGGGAAGATGTATAACACTATATTTAATATGTATAAAAATGTGAAATCACGAATTTTTAGTGATGGGAAATATTCAGACTACTTTCCAAGTAATGTAGGTGTAAGACAGGGAGAAAATTTATCTCCCATACTTTTTTCTATTTATCTAAATGATTTAGAAAGCTTTTTTCAGAACAAAAATGTAAATGGTTTGAAATCTTTATCAGATCAAATAGAGAACGAACTAAGTATGTATTTAAAACTGTTTGTTGTATTGTACGCAGACGACACTGTACTTATGTCAGAAACACAAGCAGATCTACAAAAACAATTAGACGCTTTAAAAGAATATTGTGATACATGGAAATTAAAAGTCAATGTCCCTAAAAGCAAAATAGTAATTTTTTCTAAAGGTAGACCACTACAAAATGTTAGTTTTAAATATGCTGATATTGAGTTAGATATTGTAGAAGAATTTACATATCTTGGTGTATTATTTTCTAGAACAGGAAGTTTCACAAAAGCAAAAAAGGCACAGGCTGATAAAGCAACAAGGGCTATGTACGATATTCTTAAAAATGGGAGATTACATAATTTGAATATTAAATGTCAACTAGAATTATTTGACAAAGTAGTTAAGCCTATATTATTATACGGGTGTGAAGTCTGGGGAATGGGCAACACCTCTGTTATAGAACGTGTTCATCTAAAATTTTGTAAATTACTGCTTAATCTTAAAAAATCAACGCCTGATTATATGATATATGGGGAACTTGGCCGATTCCCACTGGATATTTTTATTAAATTACGTACTATTAATTATTGGGAAAAGCTTGTAACTGGGGAAAATAAGAAGCTTCCTGTTATTCTATACAATCTTGTTACTGGTAGTTATAATGGAAATATAGCTTGGTGTAAGAATGTAAAATCTGTGCTTGATAATTGTGGGCTATCAAATATATGGAACACTAAATATTTTATAAGTAAAAACTGGTTGTATGATACTGTTAAATTAAGATTAACTGACCAGTTCAGACAGACATGGTATGCTACTGTACAGAATTCTCCAAAAGCTCTAAATTATAAATTATTCAAAAAAAGTATAAATTTCGAAACCTACTTTGATATTTTAGATGACAAAAATATTGCTTCTTTTTGTAGATTTAGAACGTTGAACACAAAAATTCCTATCGAAATTGGTAGATGGCAAAACATTCAGAGAGAAAGTCGTATTTGTACTTTGTGCAATTCCGGTGACATTGGCGACGAGTTCCATTATATTTTAGAATGTTCGGCAATAGACGATAGTAGACAACTGCTACTAAAGCATCATTTTATAAACAGACCAAATATTTTAAAATTTCAAGGTCTAATGAATAGTAGCAACCCTGAACTAAACAATCTGTGCAAGTTTATAAGAATTATTATTAAATGCCTAGAATCTCCTGGGTAATCACTTTATGTCTCTATTTTACATTTGTATTTAAAATTTATACTATGTTAATTTATTTGTATATGTCTCTGTACCATTGTACTTTGGTTTATGAGAATAAAGATATATATATATTGTGAAATACCATTACTTGATATTTGATATATTAATAAAATACCATTACTTAATATTTGATATATTAATAAAAAAAAGTATTTTGAACATTTTTATGAGACGAATGTTATTTTTACTTTGAGATTATAATTTTTATAGTTTTTGTAACCTTTAAACATTTACTACTTTTAAAGACATGTGATATCTAAATGAAATACATTATAATTTTTATCTATATAATTCATTATTTTAATTTGTTAAATGAATTTTTAATTGTTTTTTTTTATTATTTTTAAAATTAAAAATTATAAATCTTTTTGAAATTGTAAAAATGTTATTTTTACATATATTTAAATGTGAAATGTTTTGTAGATATGTGTCTCATAAGCCAATCTTATGGCTGGGTACTGATTGTTTTAATGGATGTTTTTATTATGTCATTGTATTATGTTCAATCAGTATGTGACACAATAATAGAATAAAATGTATTATAATAGATAATTATTATTTAAATAAAATTTGAACAAAATAATCAACCTGTATCATAAATATGATTTGATAAAATATATAAATGCTATTATTTAAAAATATATTTTCTTTTCTTTTTTTCATTTTTCTTTAATTTCCCTATTTCACCTAATTTACTGAACTCTATACAAAGAGAGATAACTCAAAAATAACTAAGGTACTCTTTTACATGTTACACCAAGATGCCATTAAATGAAATTGGATACCTTGCATTTATCATACTTTTCAATAACATGTGATCAATTTTCTGATAGCCCCTCCAAGTTTAATGAATACTAACATTCAGCATAATTACAAAATTTTCATTAATGGTCTCAATTGTTTCAGGGGACATGATGATGTTATTTTTCACCAGCGGTCATGAAGTCCGCCAATTGATACCTTCTAAGAAAGACTACTCTGGTATGATCAGCTGGGGGCGACACATGGGAGGGCTGGACATTGATGCAGAGAGACGATTAATATACTGGACAGATCTGTCGTTACGTAAAATACAGAGGGCTGCAGTCCCTCAAGACCAGAAGGTAGCGGAGACGACAAGACCACAGGATCTGAATGTGTTGGCTTTGAGGCCAGAAGGTGTAGCGGTGGACTGGGTAACAAAGTATGTAATATCTCATTATAGATTACAAAATTACCACAAAAAAAAATATTTCAACTTGGAACAGGCCAGTAGGAATACATATACTAAGGCTTAATTCCTATAAAATTCAATTAAAATGTGTTTGCCCTTGTGGCAGTGGAGGGGGCATTAAATGTTTCCCTTGTCTATCTGAATATACATCCCAAAAGTGGTTTCTATTCTCTATTTAGTTTCCTCAACCAATTGTAATGAAACTTTTACACTATGTTTATTACCACAAAAGACAGATCAAGTTTTAATTTCGAGGGCGTTACTTTTACTGTTCTATAGTTGTGCCCCTTTACAAATGGAAAAAATGCTTAATATTTCTTTTTCATTCTCTTACTTTAGTTTGCCTCATCCGAAGGTTATGAAATTCATACACTATATATGCTTATAACCACAAAACTCAGAACAAGTTTGAATTTGGATGGTGTCACTTTTACCTTTGTTGAGTTATGTCCCTTTATAACATTACATGTATATGCAAGCAGGGGTATTATCTGTGTCATGAGACATGTTCTCCATTTTTTTTTTTTTACAACAAATAGTGCCCTCTGGGATGTATAGGAGTTTCATTTAAAGATTAGATACATAATGTATTTAATCTTAAACTCTGTAGAGCTATGCATATGAGTCAACTAAGTTTATTTTGAATACTTGCAGGAATGTTTATTGGACTGATTCAATCAAAAAAATTGTAGCTGTGTCGTTAGATGATGGTCGATACATGAAAACGTTGATATCTGAAAATCTAGATTACCCACAATCCATAGCTGTTAGTCCTAATTTAGGGTAAGTACATATATGTAGAACTTGAAGGTATGATGGGGAATATAAAACGCGATGGTCACTTTAAAACGCAATGGCATTGGCTAAAATGCAATGTTTTGACACTCTATAGTGTGATGGTCTGTACAATTCTTTTAAACACACTAAAGTGCGTTTTTTCTGCAAAAGTATGGATGTTAGCAACGTGACACATCTTAAACTATGATGCGAATGTTTCTCCAGATTAAGGGTTTTTATTATACAAGAAAAAAAAAAGAGAAAAACAAATTATCAAAATCTGGAACATTTTTGGTTGTTACTGGAAAAGGTTGGGTAACTTAATTTGTAAAATTAAAAAAAGAAATTTAATCAAAACATTTTGGGTGCCAAAAAGGTCTACTCTTTTACTTTCAAATTTAATTATTAAAAAAAAATTAGAACATGGTTTGTTATTTCTGTTAAATAACGAAAAGATGTGTTGTAGAGTAGTAGCATATGATTGCAAATAAGACAACTCTCTACCCGTGCTACCATAGACCTTATGTCATTCATATATGCAGCTTTAGGTTATAGTGTGACCTTTAACGCAGAGCATTTCCTTACATCTCATAGTATTCTTTTAAGACTAAATGGCCTCAAAATAACCAGTGTAAACGATTCAAAGCAGAAAATAGCATTGTTTTAGGATCATTTTTTTCAAAAGTTGATATTAAGTTTTTTTCTGAAAATGATTACCATATTTTTGTAGTTGGGTGTATTGGACAGACAGCAGTGCATTGCAGCCTAAAATAGAACGGTCATGGATGAATGGAGACAACAGAGAAACACTCATCAGTACAAGAATTAGTCATCCAACAGGACTTACTATTGATGATTCTATGGGTGATCGAATCTACTGGTGCGACTCAAAAGAGAATATAGTAGAGTCTATGAGACCTGATGGAACAGATAGAGTCTTGGTTGTTGGCAAAGGTAAATAACTTTTTATTATGTTTTTCAGTCTGTGTGTCAATTCGTCTGTCAAACTTCAGTTTTTAAGTTTTTGTTGATGTCCATTTAGAATCATTACAATTTGCCTTTAGCGAGAATATTTTATGTATTTTAGAATTTACCTAATTTGAGGAATTAAAAATTGGTTCCAGAAGCTACATATAAAGAACTGACTCATTTGTTTTAATGTTAGGATCATGAATTGAAAAATTACAGCTTTGAATGAATTTGAAAATTTAAAACATTGATATTCAAAAGCTAAGAAATTTAAGAAATATTCACCTGGAAAAGCAACAGATTTATCTACTTTTGTTTATATACTGTAAAAGTAGAAATTTTTGTGGAGGATTTAATTTCGTTTATTTCGTGGAAAGAATATATCAACTATAAAATTAAAACCCCTCAAAAGTTTAACCTCCATATAATACCACTTACATTTAAGGAAACCACAAAATTAAATCCCCATGAAATCTTATAGAGAGATTAAACTACGAAATTTTAACCCCATGAATATTATTGTTTCTACAATATTCTTGAGTTTTTTTTATCTAATATAAAGAAGAAAAACTTCAACAGAATCTTAATTAGGATCATTCTTTTATTAATCCTTGCTTGTTATTTTATGTAGGCATAGTTAACCCAATGAGTCTTGATGTATTTGAAAGTAACCTTTACTTCGCATCACAACAGTCTGGTAGTATCATGAAAATGGATAAGTTTGGTCGAGGGATCAACTCCACTTTACAATCAGGGCTTCTGTTACCAACAACTGTCAGAGTATTCCATACAAAGAGACATAATATTTCAGGTTAGTATCCTTGGTTACAATTATAATTATTTCTGTAGCCGTTATGGTTTTCAAGCTATTTCTCCATCCACAGAGTTATTGCCCCTTTTTCTATTTGTTTATTTATATGTTCATGACATGTACCTTTTGTATGAAGGAATAATTTGATTGTTTTTTGTTTTTTTTTTAATATTTGGTGTAAGAAATTTCCCTATCTAGTCAACCAAAATTTGTAATTTTCACAGCTTTCTTAACAATTTACTTTGTGAGTTTAACCTCACAGAAGCCAGGTATATCCTGAATTGTACATTTGTCACCTGCCAATTTTTATGCCCCACCTACGATAGTAGAGGGGCATTATGTTTTCTGGTCTGTGCCTCCGTTCGTCTGTGCGTCCGTCTGTGCATCCGTCCGTCCGTTCACTTCAGGTTAAAGTTTTTGGTCGAGGTAGTTTTTGATGAAGCTGAAGTCCAATCAACATGAAACTTTATACACATGTTCCCCATGATATGATCTTTCTAATTTAATGCCAAATTATAGTTTTGACCCCAATTTCATGGTCCACTGAACATAGAAAATGATAGTGCAAAGTTCAGGTTAAAGTTTTTGGTCAAGGTAGTTTTTGATGAAGTTAAAGTTACATCAACTTGAAACTTAGTACACATGTTCCCTATGATATGATCTTTCTAATTTTAATTCCAAATTAAAGTTTTGACACCCATTTCACGGTCCACTGAACATAGAAAATGATAGTGGGAGTGGGGCATCCGTGTACTATGGACACATTCTTGTTGATATACATTTAAAGTCTTATAAGAAAGAACTGACCGTTGAAACACAAGTACTACTAAAAATAACCCTTGGTTTTCTAGATACTTAAATTAGCATACTATGGAGCACATTAATCCTCAATTCATAATGCAAACTCATAGACAAGTACTTTTTGACTCAAAATGATCTAAATATATTTTTCTTTCACCAAAAGTTTCATTTCTGCAAATTTGATGGTTAGCAATGACATCAAAAGCACTATTTTGTGTCAGAATAGGGCTACTTTTACATACTTTCCAAATTTGAGGGAGTGAATTGGTGGTCTGACACTTTGCATACATATGACAGTCTCTACCTGTTCAAACTTTTAGAAGATAGCTGTATACTATGTATGACATCACATGGAACCTCTTGTTTTGATACATATTTAGCATTTGGTTCTATTAGCAAGCAGTAGCTCTTCATGTAAATAAGATGCAAAAACCTTTTAATGACCTGCTGAAATAGCCTTTTCAAAAGAAGTTCATATAGATTAGTTTTCAAGGTAGATGCATGCAATTTCTGATATAATTGTCAATTTTATTTTGATGTCAAAGAATATGAATAGGTTTCTGACAAGAAGCAACAAATACGGTAAATGGAGACTACATAAAAAAACAAAAACTTAGCATCTCGAACCAAACAAAAAGCCTGGATGATATAAATAGTTTTTCAGAACATGTATACAACATTTGAGTGAATTATGAATAATCTGTTTATGATTTCAGTGAAAAATCCTTGTTCTGATAAGTGTAGCCATCTTTGTTTACTGGTTCCTGGAGGATATAGATGTGCTTGTCCAGATGGTACAAGATTTCAAACAGGAAATAAGTTTCTATGTGATGCTGGTGAGTTTATAATTTAAGTTAAGGGCTATTCCATTTTAAAATGTATGAGAGAAGGGAAGTTTTATTATTGAATGTGGGTCATGATTATTTTTTTTTAGTATGCATCTACATGTATTACCATTATGCAAAACTTTATGCAAAATTATCTAAAAAATGGTCCCTTTCAACCCAACCACATACATTTTAATGGAATTGCCGGGTAAGCCCTAACAACATTTGTAAGAAAATATTAACTGTAGATTAAAGTCTTCAGAATATATTGACACCTGTCACATTATCTTTTACTTTTTTTGGAGACAATATAATTGGATAGGTTGTGGCTGCATGTTTCATTAATTTGTCATAAACTAGCTTATTTAAAAAAGGGGGTTAATTGATGATTCCCCAGTATACAAACTAATATTTTATATTGGAACAATTTAGGTATCGTGTACTCTTTGGATTACACTGCATTTGATAAAAACAGAAAAAAGAAGGTTTATTTATTGTTGTGCTTCATTTCAAAGTGACACTGAGACATAGAAAGAATGACACATTGGTGAATATGTTAATGAGAGACAGGCCATAGTACGCGAAGAAATAGGAGATAATTATTTCCTAATTATTTACTGACAAAAGTATATTTTTTATTAAATTCAAATTTACAATAGGAGACAATTCTTGCATTATTTTTGACAAAAAAGAGCCATAAGTTTTTAAAAATTTTAAATTTAACATGGGAGATTAATCTTATTTTATCATTGACAAAAAAGATCTGGATCTTTTTATTTTATTTTTCAAATTTATAATGAGAGACAACTCTTGCATTGTTTTACAAAAAAAGAGCAGTACATATTTTTTAATTTTAAATTTACCATCCGAGACAACTCTTTACGGTGTCTTTGATGTGAAATAATCCATACATGTATATTAATCCTTTATTTTGTATTTTTAGCAATGGAGGAATCCAGACCTTTGCCTTCAGCGTGCCCTTGTAACAATGGAGGATCTTGTGTCCAGGATAATTCATCAGTTATAGTTTGCCATTGCCCACCTGGTAAGTTCTTTATTTATGCCCCACATAGTTCATTTATTTGTCCGTCCATCCATCTGTCCCACTTAAGGTTATTTTTGAAAGAGTAATGTGCCTTGGAAACATTAATCATGTGGAAAATCACATTGTTAGTGTAAAGCAAAATTATATCCGGGTGAAATTTGATCCGGAGGAAAAAATGTCACAGTAGTTGTTGTTATTTTTTTATCCGGAGGAAAATATTTCCCTGGGATATTTTTTCCTTTGCCATGAAATTCTATCTGGGTAGTTAACTTATTGAATAGTTATTAGAAAAAACTTATTCTTTAAAAATACTATGAAATAATAATAGTGTATTTGAAATAAAGCGAAATTGTTAAAAAAAAATGTCTTATAATGGGGAATAATTTCACAAATTATTCTTGAAAAAATTTCCTGAAATATTCAAGTCAATATTATCCTTTTAAAAAGAAAATTATCATGAAACATAGGGAAGAAAAACCAGAAGTAATTTCAAAGATCGTAATTGTGAAAATAATATATATCATGATTAAATAAGGTTAGTGAAATACATGTAAAAGTGAGTTGTTTTCAGATCTCAATACAAATATAAATTTAAAAGTAAGGTAGAAATATAGTTGCATTACTACTGTTAACAGTAATAGAAGAATTTGATTATGATGATATTTTTAACTATATATATAGTTTTGTCTGGGGACAGAGATGTAGCTGTTGATTATATGGAAATCAGATAAATCATAGCATAACAATATATTGGAACAAAAGCATGTTTAACAACTGGATAGTTTTTACCTGTGAAATGTTATCTGTCTTATTAAAACAAGTTGTAAGTCATCTTTTTATATGAATGAATATATAAAAAAAACAAGATTCAAGGAAAAATTTCACTATAAAATAGATTCAGAAATATATTATATTAATATCTTTAAAATATAAATTGCTCATAATTACCTCCCTTTGATAAATTATGCAAATTTGGTCTACCTTTGTGAAACATATTATAATTATAGTCAGGTATATATTGATTGTGAGTAACTTACATAGCAGTTAATGGGACTCTATTTCACACGGTTCTGTGAAATATAGTACGGCAAATATATACAGGTACATACTATCCGCATAACACAGATAGATTTTCACTCCTGGAAAAAATCAACCTGTGCAATACCATGCCTGGAAAAAAATTACCAGGACAAATTATCCTCTGGATAAAATATCACATAGGAAGAAATAAACCCTTACATTAGCACATACAATTCTTTCCAGATGTTTATTAAATGAAAGATATATATATCAGCAACATTTTCTTCAATCTTGCAGGTTTTCTTGGACCATACTGTGAACTTTTAGAACCTAAAAAACTCATGCCACAATTGGAGTCAACAAGTAAGTAGTAACAGTTTGAGGTATGTTTGAAATGAAGTGCAGGTCAAGGGCAGATTTTATTTGTTAAGAGGCATGTTTGTAGGTAGGAGTTAATACTGCTTACAATTTTTTTGTCAGATTTTTTTGGAAAACATATACTATAGGTTAATAACAGCAATATCTCAGACAAGTTCTTAAATGGTGGACAATTGACTTTTGTTATGAGAGTTATGCCCCTTGGAAATATTAAATAAGTACAACGTGGGGGGCATTGGTACTCTGTTCTTTTATTTAAAAGGATCTTGACAACATTTTTGCAGCGTTAGTTTCATGGAGACAAGCTTCCTTTTTTTGTAAAATATTTCCTCTTTTTTGTTTTACAATCTTGCGACTTTTATTGGTAAATTCAAATGCTCCACCATAGTAACATACTTAATACAATTAACTTGTATATCTATCGTAAGACTTGCTTAAATTATTTTGCCTCCTTCTGTTCCTGTTTTTTGTTACTATATAGTAACATTCTGTATCATATATATTATATTCATATTGATATAGGATTTATTAAAATTGTAGTGCCTTCCTCCTTCCCATTTTGTAACCACAGTTACGAATTCAATTTTGTATATTTTGTTTATAAGACTCTCAAAAAGTAAAATTTCTGTTTTTTTCTTCGGTTTGCCTTTGTATCATTCTTAATTTTGTATTTTTTATAGCACTTGCTACAACTATAAAGTCTTCAACTCTGTCAGTTGATTTGTTGCCATAGTTACATATTTGATTATGTATAATTATTTGTTTTGTAGGACTCGCTACAATTATAGTTCCTGTTTCTGTTCTCGGATTTGTTCTGATCATGATTCTGTTGCTGTTGTATGTCTTCAGAAGAAAAAGGTTTGTATGGCAAGAAACTTTATTTTATACATAAGGAACTATTTTTTTTGAAGGAATTTTTTCTTTATAATCTCTTCCATTCTCAGCTACTACTCAGCTCTTGGTAACATATATCTGTTCCTTTTGGAATTTTGAATAAAGCTATAATATTTGTCCCTCTTTTCCAGAAAATTTCTAGAATTTAAGCCCCATTTATTGGCATTATGTTTATGGTCTGTGTGTCTGTCTTTCCCCCTTCAGGTTAAAGTTTTCATGTTAAAGTTTTCGGTCAACATAGTTTTTGATGAAGTTGAAGTCCGAACAACTTGAAACTTGAAACAAATGATATGCCAAATAAGAGTTTTTATGCCAATTTCACGGTCCATTGAACATAGAAAATGATAATGTGAGTGGGGCATCCGTGTACTATGGACACATTCTTGTTAATCTTTGAGTTGTACATTACATTTTCATTTCAATACTTAAAATTGATCTACAATTCGCATTACTTGGGTAATTTTGTTGTTCGTACACCAAAATGATTATCACTATACGTCATTTGTTGAATGTCCATTCTTTGGAAGGTTTTCAACCAATCACAACGTTTTGGTGTTTGCTTTTGAAAATATTACCCATGAGATGCATCTGATTCTGAAACTGAGAATTAATATATATTTCACAGTTTATGAGAGGCCTTATTTCACCTTCCCACAAGAAAAGGAACTTGCCGTCTCTTCATTTTGTTCAAAAATAAAATAATTTATAACATCCTTTAATTTTGTTTGTTTTTCAACACATTTCTGTATTTAATGCATTTTATATTGATACAGGAAAGTAGTGAAGGGTGAATTCAAAGGAGGGTCAGGAGTAGTTAAATATAGAGAAGGCACTAATGTAGAAATTACACCTCCATTTACTAGTGACGATACTAGCTCATCAGGGCATGTAAGTATATCTAAAGTGTCAGGACTATTTTTATTTTGACATGGAAAGCGAGATTAAAGATAACAAAGGAACATTCAAAATCATATGTGAAAAGTAAACTGACAAGTCCACGGGTAAAAAAGAAAAAGACAAACAAACAACAATATACAAAACACAAGATAGAAAACTAAAGACTAAGCGGTACTGGAGAAAAACTGGGGGTGATCTCAATACTCCAGGAGGGTAAGCAGATCCATGAACATCACGATGGGTGCAACTACTTATAAATCAATTTTCTGTATGTCTGATACTTTTAAGATCATTTAATTAACACCTTCCTGTTTGCCCAATAGAAAATAATAGTGTACTGACTTGACATATCAACAATATAAGGATGAGGCTTAGAAACGGGGAAACGCAAGGCTCTGTACTATTATAGCCTTTATAGATTAGGAAAAAATTTGACTAAATTTAAGTAAAATGAATATTAAAGAAAAGTTAAAGAATTTCGATGGAAATGTATACACATGATTATATATACAGAAAACAGACTGCAGATAATACATATGTCAAATGAAAAATATCACTTATGTGATGAAATCAATAATATTGAAACTCTTGAGCATTTATTTTATCAATATAACAATGTTAAACCAATGATAGAAACTTTATAACCTTATACATGAGGAGGTTCTTGTTGAAAAAGATATTTTATTAGGAATTTGTTCAGAGAATTTCATAATACCATTGTTTATGCAATAATACCTTATTTTAAATGGGCTATTTGGAAAATACGTAATAAATGCAAATTCGACAAAATTGAACTGAATATGCAGTCTATACAGGCTTTGCTAAAACTGCACATGAAAAATGAATTAAAACTTCTTGCTACGAAAACTAGACTCTTTATCGAAAACATATAGGAAGATGTACTTAGTTTTTCTATTCTAAAACGAAAGGTGTGTTCAAAACCATATATAATAATCTTATTGTATCTTGTGAATAAAGTAATATGTTATTTTAACAGAGAAGAAAAAAGAAAAAATATTGGGAAAAATTCTTTTTGAAATATACAGCACAATGAAATGTACATTACCCGTTGAAACCAATCGATTTCATTTAAGTATGGACTAAAATATCAACAATGAGCATAAAACATAATAATTTTTAGATTTTAACGAAAAATATTAACAATTAATATGTTTTTCCAACAATTGTAAAAAATAAGTTTGAGTCGTTCCATGCTACAGGTTGAAGTGGGTCGTCATGAATATTTAAATTTAAATCAGGCTTTACTATTTAAATATTCATGAGGAAAAGTGATATCTGGTTAATGACTGTATATGCCATAAAAATATACAATCAACACATTTAGACTGCTCAAATAGAATGTGTGCAGTGTAAATGTTTTTAATAGGTATATCTATATCCATTATATTTCCTTAGTGAAATGATATAATTAAAGAACATAAGTTTATTTAAATTGGGAATCAAGCTTAATTTTTCAAACAATTTATTTTGGATTGCTATCAGATCCAATACTCAACAGTTTTCTATTTTGAATATACATGCCACCTAAGGCTTTAAGCAAGTGATCAATTATCAATCAATATATATATGCACACAAGCTTTTGTCATGGAGGAGTGTTACTAGTATATTTGCCTCTGAGACCTAAACCTTTGATTTTTGATTTATGTGGGGTTAAAATTCGTGGTTATGTCTATATAAAATTTCATGAGGATTAAATTTCGTGGTTTCGTCTCCATATAAGATTTCATAGGGATTTTATTTCCTGGTTTCCATTAAATGGAAGTGATAGTATATGAAGGTTAAATTTTTCGTGGGTGTTTTAATTTCATGGATATATTCTTTCAATGTAATAAAAGAAATTAAATCCTCCACGAAAATATCTGCTTTTCAATATTTAAATAAAAAATATCATGTGCAACACATATTTAATGTTACAAATTTAATAACGAAACACGAACGGAGAAATTGTTGGCATAAAAACATATTATTATTTTGAATGACCTCAAATTCTGATCTTCTATTCCAGAACATGACAAATATACAGCTCGATTCTACAAACTTTTGTAATCCAATGTACTACAAATCAGAAGATATAGACACTACATTTGATTCTATGGAGAATCCAGTTACCTCCCTTGATCACGAGGCTCCAGTTAATTCCCCTGATATTAGTGTAGGACTTCCAAAGGATGGTTCTCAAGGAGCTACTCCTAGTAATTTAAGGAAATATAGAGTGAAGAAAAAGGCATTGAGTCCTGTTGAACATTCAGATAAGGATAAAGAAGGACTTGTTGCAGAAGAGGAATTGTAGCAATGAATTCTGGGTACAATTTCCTCACCAATGATCTCAGATCAATTACTATTACAAAGACATACATATCATATTGTTTAAAAGGACAGTGATTGGATAATTTTGTGCATGTGTCATCCATTCAGAGGTTTGCTTTTTGAAATTTCATGACAAACTAAAGACAATGTTTCCAGACAATGTGAAATCAAGCTTTGGCTATTGCTTTGCATTTTCAACATAATACTGAGTGAATTAGAAAGTAGCTGTCTGTATATATAGGATACATGAAGCAATTATCAGTATGCAGTTTGATTTGCCTTAACAGCTTCTGTATAATCAATTGTCAGTTTCACAGCTTAACTGGCAAAATATCATAGAATTTTTTCATTGTGCCTGAATACTACAGAAAATTCGGAGCATCCACTGGAGGTTTAAAAGGTTTTTGCTGATCAAAATCTTGGACGTGTTCTTTATTAAGAAATTGAAATTTGAAGTATCTATTTTGTTATACAGCAAGACCTTCCAGTGACTTTTGGCATGTGTGCTTGCTTAATTCATTTTTTTTCATTTTTGATAACCATCATAATATTTTCATTGTTATTTTCAATACATTTATTATTTTTATGTAAAAAAAAGCATTATGATTGAAATACAAATCCTGTGTCCAAGTCTAAGCTTATAAGGATGTGATGTCGCTCCTTTCTATTTTTTGTTTTGATGGCCTTTCATGATCCTCTTGTTTTTGGTAATGAATACACCTTCAAAGGCAGACGTTTCATTGGCTGATTCATTTATATCAAGAACTGAAAGTATTACTTAGTGTTGTCAGATCCTTGTACGATAGGATCTGTATTTTAATCAAATTGGTAAAGAAGGCACACATATTCTTCATCAATCAACAAATTTGATCCCATAAATCAGCTGATTACAGGCACACAATCTAGAGACCCATTATGGAGATTATGTGATGCCCTGTCAAAATGCCTTATGTAATCAAATACAAATTCATTTTATATTTAGTTCCTGAACATTTGTAAATAGTTGATGTAGTTGTCATACAATTCATATTATTATATAAAAATGTTTAATCAGTTTCTGACTTTTTTCCTTATTTGCCATCTGTTCTTACAGACAATAATAATAATGGTGAAAGACAAGTGGTTTAAGGTTATATTTACCTACTATTTTTTTTATTGCAAGACAAAACTGTAAATTCAGAAATTGTTGCAAAGTTTCTGTTAATGTGAATAAATAACTGGTTTGGTTTAACAATAATAAGAACTCACATTCTGATATCTGATATAAATATATTGGTACATGTATGCTGCTTTTAACAAAATCTAAATAATTAATATTGCATTTATGTCCATTTCTTAAAAAAAAAAAACACAATATTTTTAAAATTAACAGTATACAAAGTAATGCTTCCATCCAATTTTTATAAAACAAGAATTTTCTTCTCACTTTGGAAATTCCAAAATAAAGTTTTCCATCTTGAACTATTTGAATGAATACTTTTAAAGGGGCACTATCTGTCAAATTCAGGTTCAACGATTTGACTCAAATTCTCATATTAGATTTACAACAATTTAAAACATTTTCCCCAAACTATAAAAGTCTAAAATCAACAATTTACAGAGCATGGGCTCGATATGATGTAGCTTCGTTTCCTGTGTATTTTAGTCTAGATGCCATCTAATTCACTACTGAGATGACTCCAAAAAAAAAACAACTGACGGTCAGATAACACGTTATTTACATAAACATAAATATAAATAGATATAAAAAAAAAAGTAAAATCACCAAAAATACTGAACTCCGAGGAAAATTCTAAACCAAAACTCCCTAATCAAATGGCAAAATTAAATTATAAAACACATCAAACAAATGGACAACAACTGTCATATTCCTGACTTGGTACAGGCATTCTAAAATGTAAAAAATGGTGGATTGAACCTTGTTTTAAAGTGCTGAACATCTCACTTGTACGACAGTCGCATCTCATATATGGTCCTTGTGCAAATGGATACTTCTATGTCTGTTTGTTTTCAATTTTAAGGTTAAAAGAATAAGTTAATTTTTGATAAGTATAAGAGTGATTTTTTTTTGGATCGAATCAGTCATTCAAATGATTTACCTTTGTTTCACTTTCAATGTTGATATTCTTTTCTTTTTTGATATCCTAACACCCATCAATCATGCATAATCTATCTCTAGCTACGGTGTTAAATCCAAGTTCAAATGAATATGGAGTCAATGAGGTCAAATTAATTCATCATCGATGTTTCTTAGCATTTTTGACCAAAAAAAAAAATAATTCTGGCTGATGATAGCAAATTATTATTTAACTATTTCACTTTCATATATGATTTAAAAACGATCTGAATTTAAATTTTTAAGTATCTTGTAGCTATTGGAACAAAAACTGGAACAACATATTTTATCTCTTATATCAATGTCGACAGTTAATATAGAGCTGTTCCTGGGGATTTTGTATTTTTCCTTGGTACCAACTTTCATGTATACTTCTATTTTGTGGTTATGCAAAAGTCTTCGCACCAGCCTATGTAAAATTTTATATTTTCTGAGGATTTATATTTATATTTGTGGTTTATCATTACTCAGGACATCCAAGAAAAATAGTGAATCAACAGTATGTTCTAACAGATGACAATATTTTGGTGTTATAGACAGAACACTAATACAATTATATCAATTTAAAAGTAAATATTATTGTCAATTTGCTGCATTTGAAACATTTTTAACCGGATTTTTGTGACAAAAATGTCGGTTATTGATTTGGGGATGTACGGCGGCCGGTGTCACATGCTATTTTGAACCCCATGGTAAATTGACCCCGGGGTCAAAATATCGCTATGGTAAATTGAACCCCCCCCATGGTAAATTGAACCCCCCTGTATGGAAAATTGAACCCCCATGGTAAATTGAACCCCCTTGTTTTTTTCATCCTAGATGAATATTAGAACATTTTACATTATTCTAAAGCTTATCATAGATTAAAAAATCATTCATACAAGAAGGGGAGGTACATTTTCCATGCTTATTTAAAAGAAATATCTTTGCTTGGTATAAGTGCTCTGAAGTCTTTACCAACAAAATGTCATTCAAAATACTTATTGACACATTATAACTAGACCATATGTAGCTTGAATGCTTTAATTATTTGTAATTATAACATATGTATATATATATATATAAGGGCAGTTTTGATTTTCCATGGTAAAAAAAGGGGGAGGGGGTCAAAATACCATGGCAAAGTAAAATTTTAAAAATATCTTTTCCAGCAAGTTAAATACATACAAACTACTTATTGGTGAATTCTAACTACATAAAACAGTTAGAATTGCCATATTTGGAAATTAAAGGCCTAGAGGAGGGGGTTCAGTATACCGCAGGGGGGTCAAAATACCATGGCTAAAGTAAAATTTTCAAAATATCTTTTCCAGCAAGTTAAATACATACAAACTACTTATTTGTGTATTCTAACTACATAAAAGAGTTTGAATTGCCAGAATTTCTGAAATTAAAGGCCTGGAGTAGGGGGTTCAATATACTGCAGGGGGGTCAAAATACCATGGCAAAGTAAAATTTTCAAAATAACTTTTTCAGCAAGTTTAATACATACAAACTGCTTATTTGTGTATTCTAACTATATAAAAAAGTTAGAATTGCCAGATTTTTTTTAATTAAAGGTCTAGAGTAAGGGGTTCAATATACCGCAGGGGGGTCAAAATACCATGGCAAAGTAAAATTTTAAAAATATCTTTTCCATCAAGTTTATTACATACAAACTACTTGTTGGTGTATATTAACTACATATAAGAGTTAAAATTGCCAGAATTTTTTGAATTGTCTAGAGTAAGGGGTTCAATATATCGCAGGGGGTCAAAATACCATGGCAAAGTTAAATTTTCAAAATATCTTTTCCAGCAAGTTAAATACATACAAACTACTTATTGGTGTATTCTTACTACCAAAATGAGTAAGAATTGCCAGATTTTTGGAAATTAAAGGTCTAGAGTAGGGGGTACAATATACTGCAGGGGGGTCAAAATACCATGGCAAAGTAAAATTTTAAAAATATCTTTTCCAACAAGTTTAATACATACAAACTACTTATTGGTGTATTTTAACTACATAAAAGAGTTAGAATTGCCAGAATTTCTGAAATTAAAGGCCTAGAGTAGGGGGTTCAATATACTGCAGGGGGGTCAAAATACCATGGCAAAGTAAAATTTTCAAAATAACTTTTCCAGCAAGTTTAATACATACAAACTGCTTATTTGTGTATTATTACTATATAAAAAAGTTAGAATTGCCAGAATTTTTTTAATTAAAGGTCTAGAGTAAGGGGTTCAATATACCGCAGGGGAGTCAAAATACCATGGACCATGGCAAAGTAAAATTTTCAAAATATCTTCCATCAAGTTTAATACATACAAACTACTTGTTGGTGTATATTAACTTCATATAAGAGTTAAAATTGCCAGAATTTTTTGAATTGTGTAGAGTAAGGGGTTCAATATATCGCAGGGGGTCAAAATACTATGGCAAAGTAAAATTTTCAAAATATCTTTTCCAGCAAGTTAAATACATACAAACTACTTATTGGTGTATTCTAACTACATAAAAGAGTTCGAATTGCCAGAATTTCTGAAATTTAAGGCCTAGAGTAGGGGGTTCAATATACTGCAGGGGGGTCAAAATAATAAACTTGATGGAAAAGATATTTTTAAAATTTTACTTAGCCATGGTATTTTGACCCCCCTGCGGTATATTGAACCCCCTACTATAGACTTTGAATTTCAAAAATTCAAGCTATTCTAACTCTTTAACATAGTTATAATACTCCAATAAGTAGTTTGTATGTATTTAATAAACTGGAAAAGATATTTTGAAAATTTTACTTAGCCATGGTATTTTGACCCCCCTGCAGTATATTGAACCCCCTACTATAGACCTTGAATTTCAAAAATTCAAGCTATTCTAACTCCTTAACATAGTTATAATACTCTAATAAGTAGTTTGTATGTATTTAATATACTAGAAAAGATATTTTGAAAATTTTACTTAGCCATGGTATTTTGACCCCCCTGCGGTATATTGAACCCCCTACTATAGACCTTGAATTTCAAAAATTCAAGCTATTCTAACTCCTTAACATAGTTATAATACTCCAATAAGTAGTTTGTATGTATTTAATATACTGGAAAAGATATTTTGAAAATTTTACTTAGCCATGGTATTTTGAACCCCCTGCGGTATATTGAACCCCCTACTATAGACCTTGAATTTCAAAAATTAAAGCTATTCTAAATCCTTAACATAGTTATATTACTCCAATAAGTAGTTTGTATGTATTTAATATACTGGAAAAGATATTTTGAAAATTTTACTTAGCCATGGTATTTTGACCCCCCTGCGGTATATTGAACCCCCTACTTAATAGACCTTGAATTTCAAAAATTCAAGCTATTCTAACTCCTTAACATAGTTATAATACTCCAATAAGTGGTTTGTATGTGTTAAACATGCTGGAAAAGATATTTTGAAAATTTTGCTTAGCCATGGTATTTTGACCTCCCTGCGGTATATTGAACCCCCTACTTAAAACCACAAATTAAAAAAAATGATAGCCAATAAATTGTAAATTAGATTATCTGCAATACTATTTATCAAAAACAGGGGGGTTCAATATACCGCAGGGGGGTTCAAAATACCATATGTGAAAAATGACCCCGGGTTCACTTTTTAGGGGGTTCAAAATACCATATGACACCGGTCGGGCGGGCGGCAACCAAATGTTGTCCGTGCATTTACGCATGAACTGTTCAACCAAAGCTTTTCAAATTTTAATATGTTGTTACAAACAACAAAATGAAGGTCAAGTTTAATAATGACGATTTTGACATTTACTGTTCAGGAGTTATGGTTCTTGAAAGATTGAAAAATGGCATTTCCAGTCGTGTACGTGCATTTACGCATGAACTGTTCAACCAAAGCTTCCCAAATTTTAATATGTTGTTACTGATGACAAAATGGAGGTCAAGTTCAATAATGACGATTTTGACTTTTACCGTTCAGGAGTTATGGTTCTTGAAAGATTGAAAAATGGCATTTCCAGTCGTGTACGTGCATTTACTCATGAACTGTTCAACCAAAGCTTCCAAAATTTTAAGATGTTGTTACTGATGACAAAATGGAGGTCAAGTTCAATAAAGACGATTTTGACTTTTACCGTTCAGGAGTTATGGTTCTTGAAAGATTGAAAAATGGCTTTTTCAGTCCTGTCCGTGCATTTACTCATGAACTGTTTAACCAAAGCTTTTCAAATTTTAATATGTTGTTACTGATGACAAAATGGAGGTCAAGTTCAATAATGACGATTTTGACTTTTACCGTTCAGGAGTTATGGTTCTTGAAAGATTGAAAAATGGCATTTCCAGTCGTGTACGTGCATTTACGCATGAACTGTTCAACCAAAGCTTTTCAAATTTTAATATGTTGTTACAAACAACAAAATGAAGGTCAAGTTCAATAATGACGATTTTGACTTTTACCGTTCAGGAGTTAAGGTTCTTGAAAGATTGAAAAATGGCATTTCCAGTCGTGTACGTAAATTTACGCATGAACTGTTCAACCAAAGCTTCCCAAATTTTAATATGTTGTTACTGAAGACAAAATGGAGGTCAAGTTTAATAATAACGATTTTGACTTTTACCGTTCAGGAGTTATGGTTCTTGAAAGATTGAAAAATGGCTTTTTCAGTCGTGTCGGTGCATTTACTCATGAACTGTTCAACCAAAGCTTTTTAAATTTTAATATGTTGTTACTGATGACAAAATGGAGGTCAAGTTCAATAATGACGATTTTGACTTTTACCGTTCAGGAGTTATGGTTCTTGAAAGATTGAAAAATGGCATTTCCAGTCGTGTACGTGCATTTACGCATGAACTGTTCAACCAAAGCTTCCCAAATTTTAATATGTTGTTACTGAAGACAAAATGGAGGTCAAGTTTAATAATAACGATTTTGACTTTTACCGTTCAGGAGTTATGGTTCTTGAAAGATTGAAAAATGGCATTTCCAGTCGTGTACGTGCATTTACTCATGAACTGTTCAACCAAAGCTTCCCAAATTTTAATATGTTGTTACTGATGACAAAATGGAGGTCAAGTTCAATAATGACGATTTTGACTTTTACTGTTCAGGAGTTATGGTTCTTGAAAGATTGAAAAATGGCATTTCCAGTCGTGTACGTGCATTTACGTATGAACTGGTCAACCAAAGCTTCCAAAATTTTAAGATGTTGTTACTGATGACAAAATGGAGGTCAAGTTCAATAAAGACGATTTTGACTATTACCGTTCAGGAGTTATGGTTCTTGAAAGATTGAAAAATGGCTTTTTCAGTCCTGTCCATGCATTTACTCATGAACTGTTTAACCAAAGCTTTTCAAATTTTAATATGTTGTTACAAACAACAAAATGAAGGTCAAGTTTAATAATGACGATTTTGACATTTACTGTTCAGGAGTTATGGTTCTTGAAAGATTGAAAAATGGCATTTCCAGTCGTGTACGTGCATTTACTCATGAACTGTTCAACCAAAGCTTCCCAAATTTTAATATGTTGTTACTGATGACAAAATGGAGGTCAAGTTCAATAATGACGATTTTGACTTTTACCGTTCAGGAGTTATGGTTCTTGAAAGATTGAAAAATGGCATTTCCAGTCGTGTACGTGCATTTACGCATGAACTGTTCAACCAAAGCTTCCAAAATTTTAAGATGTTGTTACTGATGACAAAATGGAGGTCAAGTTCAATAAAGACGATTTTGACTTTTACCGTTCAGGAGTTATGGTTCTTGAAAGATTGAAAAATGGCTTTTTCAGTCCTGTCCGTGCATTTACTCATGAACTGTTTAACCAAAGCTTTTCAAATTTTAATATGTTGTTACTGATGACAAAATGGAGGTCAAGTTCAATAATGACGATTTTGACTTTTACCGTTCAGGAGTTATGGTTCTTGAAAGATTGAAAAATGGCATTTCCAGTCGTGTACGTGCATTTACGCATGAACTGTTCAACCAAAGCTTCCCAAATTTTAATATGTTGTTACTGAAGACAAAATGGAGGTCAAGTTTAATAATAACGATTTTGACTTTTACCGTTCAGGAGTTATGGTTCTTGAAAGATTGAAAAATGGCATTTCCAGTCGTGTACGTGCATTTACTCATGAACTGTTCAACCAAAGCTTCCCAAATTTTAATATGTTGTTACTGATGACAAAATGGAGGTCAAGTTCAATAATGACGATTTTGACTTTTACTGTTCAGGAGTTATGGTTCTTGAAAGATTGAAAAATGGCATTTCCAGTCGTGTACGTGCATTTACGTATGAACTGGTCAACCAAAGCTTCCAAAATTTTAAGATGTTGTTACTGATGACAAAATGGAGGTCAAGTTCAATAAAGACGATTTTGACTTTTACCGTTCAGGAGTTATGGTTCTTGAAAGATTGAAAAATGGCTTTTTCAGTCCTGTCCGTGCATTTACTCATGAACTGTTTAACCAAAGCTTTTCAAATTTTAATATGTTGTTACAAACAACAAAATGAAGGTCAAGTTTAATAATGACGATTTTGACATTTACTGTTCAGGAGTTATGGTTCTTGAAAGATTGAAAAATGGCATTTCCAGTCGTGTACGTGCATTTACTCATGAACTGTTCAACCAAAGCTTCCCAAATTTTAATATGTTGTTACTGATGACAAAATGGAGGTCAAGTTCAATAATGACGATTTTGACTTTTACCGTTCAGGAGTTATGGTTCTTGAAAGATTGAAAAATGGCATTTCCAGTCGTGTACGTGCATTTACGCATGAACTGTTCAACCAAAGCTTCCAAAATTTTAAGATGTTGTTACTGATGACAAAATGGAGGTCAAGTTCAATAAAGACGATTTTGACTTTTACCGTTCAGGAGTTATGGTTCTTGAAAGATTGAAAAATGGCTTTTTCAGTCCTGTCCGTGCATTTACTCATGAACTGTTTAACCAAAGCTTTTCAAATTTTAATATGTTGTTACTGATGACAAAATGGAGGTCAAGTTCAATAATGACGATTTTGACTTTTACCGTTCAGGAGTTATGGTTCTTGAAAGATTGAAAAATGGCATTTCCAGTCGTGTACGTGCATTTACGCATGAACTGTTCAACCAAAGCTTTTCAAATTTTAATATGTTGTTACAAACAACAAAATGAAGGTCAAGTTTAATAATGACGATTTTGACATTTACTGTTCAGGAGTTATGGTTCTTGAAAGATTGAAAAATGGCATTTCCAGTCGTGTACGTGCATTTACTCATGAACTGTTCAACCAAAGCTTCCCAAATTTTAATATGTTGTTACTGATGACAAAATGGAGGTCAAGTTCAATAATGACGATTTTGACTTTTACCGTTCAGGAGTTATGGTTCTTGAAAGATTGAAAAATGGCATTTCCAGTCGTGTACGTGCATTTACGCATGAACTGTTGAACCAAAGCTTCCAAAATTATAAGATGTTGTTACTGATGACAAAATGGAGGTCAAGTTCAATAAAGACGATTTTGACTTTTACCGTTCAGGAGTTATGGTTCTTGAAAGATTGAAAAATGGCCTTTTCAGTTCTGTCCGTGCATTTACTCATGAACTGTTTAACCAAAGCTTTTCAAATTTTAATATGTTGTTACTGATGACAAAATGGAGGTCAAGTTCAATAATGACGATTTTGACTTTTACCGTTCAGGAGTTATGGTTCTTGAAAGATTGAAAAATGGCATTTCCAGTCGTGTACGTGCATTTACGCATGAACTGTTCAACCAAAGCTTTTCAAATTTAAATATGTTGTTACAAACAACAAAATGAAGGTCAAGTTTAATAATGACGATTTTGACATTTACTGTTCAGGAGTTATGGTTCTTGAAAGATTGAAAAATGGCATTTCCAGTCGTGTACGTGCATTTACTCATGAACTGTTCAACCAAAGCTTCCCAAATTTTAATATGTTGTTACTGATGACAAAATGGAGGTCAAGTTCAATAATGACGATTTTGACTTTTACCGTTCAGGAGTTATGGTTCTTGAAAGATTGAAAAATGGCATTTCCAGTCGTGTACGTGCATTTACTCATGAACTGTTCAACCAAAGCTTCCAAAATTTTAAGATGTTGTTACTGATGACAAAATGGAGGTCAAGTTCAATAAAGACGATTTTGACTTTTACCGTTCAGGAGTTATGGTTCTTGAAAGATTGAAAAATGGCTTTTTCAGTCCTGTCCGTGCATTTACTCATGAACTGTTAAACCAAAGCTTTTCAAATTTTAATATGTTGTTACTGATGACAAAATGGAGGTCAAGTTCAATAATGACGATTTTGACTTTTACCGTTCAGGAGTTATGGTTCTTGAAAGATTGAAAAATGGCATTTCCAGTCGTGTACGTGCATTTACGCATGAACTGTTCAACCAAAGCTTTTCAAATTTTAATATGTTGTTACAAACAACAAAATGAAGGTCAAGTTCAATAATGACGATTTTGACTTTTACCGTTCAGGAGTTATGGTTCTTGAAAGATTGAAAAATGGCATTTCCAGTCGTGTACGTAAATTTACGCATGAACTGTTCAACCAAAGCTTCCCAAATTTTAATATGTTGTTACTGAAGACAAAATGGAGGTCAAGTTTAATAATAACGATTTTGACTTTTACCGTTCAGGAGTTATGGTTCTTGAAAGATTGAAAAATGGCTTTTTCAGTCGTGTCCGTGCATTTACTCATGAACTGTTCAACCAAAGCTTTTTAAATTTTAATATGTTGTTACTGATGACAAAATGGAGGTCAAGTTCAATAATGACGATTTTGACTTTTACCGTTCAGGAGTTATGGTTCTTGAAAGATTGAAAAATGGCATTTCCAGTCGTGTACGTGCATTTACGCATGAACTGTTCAACCAAAGCTTCCCAAATTTTAATATGTTGTTACTGAAGACAAAATGGAGGTCAAGTTTAATAATAACGATTTTGACTTTTACCGTTCAGGAGTTATGGTTCTTGAAAGATTGAAAAATGGCTTTTTCAGTCGTGTCCGTGCATTTACTCATGAACTGTTCAACCAAAGCTTTTCAAATTTTAATATGTTGTTACTGATGACAAAATGGAGGTCAAGTTCAATAATGACGATTTTGACTTTTACCGTTCAGGAGTTATGGTTCTTGAAAGATTGAAAAATGGCATTTCCAGTCGTGTACGTGCATTTACGCATGAACTGTTCAACCAAAGCTTCCAAAATTTTAATATGTTGTTACTGATGACAAAATGGAGGTCAAGTTCAATAAAGACGATTTTGACTTTTACCGTTCAGGAGTTATGGTTCTGGAAAGATTGAAAAATGTCTTTTTCAGTCGTGTCCGTGCATTTACTCATGAACTGTTTAACTAAAGCTTTTCAAATTTTAATATGTTGTTACTGATGACAAAATGGAGGTCAAGTTCAATAATGACGATTTTGACTTTTACCGTTCAGGAGTTATGGTTCTTGAAAGATTGAAAAATGGCATTTCCAGTCGTGTCTGTGCATTTACGCATGAACTGTTCAACCAAAGCTCCCAAAATTTTAATATGTTGTTACTGATGACAAAATGGAGGTCAAGTTCAATAAAGACGATTTTGACTTTTACCGTTCTGGAGTTCTGGTTCTTGAAAGATTGAAAAATGGCTTTTTCAGTCGTGTCAGGGCATTTACTCATGAACCATTCAACCTAAGCTTTTCAAATTTTAATATGTTGATACTGATGACAAAATGGAGGTCAAATTTGATATTGACGATTTTCACTTTCACCGTTCATCAGTTATGGTTCTTGTGATATTGGCAGGATACAAATAAATGTTAATAAATCCGGTTTGCTGTCGTTGTGACAGCCTCTTGTTATGGTTATTTCCCCCCAGACGTTACCAAGAACTTAAGAAGCCAATGGTGCACCATTTATTTTTTGTAATTTTTTGTAATGCGTATGTACATATTACACCATGGCCTGTGGGCTATACTCCAACCAAATCAGATTATTACCAAATGGTCTGACATCTACACCATGCTTAACCTTCCGAAGCACATGAGATAAACCCCAATTTTTGATGGTGTACGTGTTGCTAAGTCTTTAGTTTTCTATGTTGTGTCCTGTGTACTATTATTTGTCTGATTGTCTTTTATTTTTTAGCCATTGCGTTTTCATTTTGTTTTCCATCTGTGAGTTTGACTGTCTCTATGGTATCTTTCACCCCTCTTTTGCAATATTTCTACACATCAATCATGCCAGACATAGTTGAGCTATTACTTATAGTATCTAAGATAAGGTATATTAACCACAAAAACTTAATCTTGATCACTGATCCATGAAATGAGAGAGAAGTCAGGTGAATCCCGTTTGATAGAATGCAAGGATCCTATATACCAAATTTATTTATTCCATTACTTATAATAAGTGAACATTCCACCAAACGTTTTATTTATCAAAAAGTCGCTTAACCATGGAAATGAGGACAAGGACAAAGGTCATGTGAATTAGGAGACAAATTTGAATTCTCATACTTTTGACATCAGAGTAACACATAGATATTGAAATGATAAAATTAAAACTATCCACTGTCATCCTATATTCATTCTTTTAGTGGCATATAATATTACCATATCAATCGCCAATCCTAAGAGAAGTTTGAAAAAATAGAAGACCACATTGCTTGAACAGACCAAAACCTCATTAGCAGCCTTTTGCATGTAAATTTTGCGGTGATCAGACAAATTTGAAATTGATAAAAGTTGGATTTATGTCCCTTTGTTTATTGATTCAAAAGATAAGGTTTAAAAACTGCCAATATAGATTCAGCTATGTTTGATTTCTAGTCTACAAAAATGATTTATGAGTTTATATTCAAAAGAGACTCTTAACAGAGTTAAAATCAACACCAAGTTCATAAAGGATATTTATCAGTAAAAATAGAACCAAAGACACCACGTGCACACAAATGTGTGTCAATGTTATATTACTATTTGTGTTACCTTAACCATCAATTTAAGTATGCAATCCATTGACAAACTCCTACTTTGAGGGCCGTATGCTATAAAACGGTCAAATAATATATTGTTTGTTCGTCTAGAAAATTTGCAAAAAATCCGTTTAAATTTGATTGAGGAAGCTTTCAATTGAGTTTTGTGCGGAGGCAGTTTTTCAAATCCTTTTTGAATAATTCAGTGTAAGCACAATTGAATTGCATAGAATATAGAATGATACAAGCAGCACCACATTATTATCCAACTTGAAAACAAAACAGATCAAACGTTTATCGCGTTCTTCTCTCGCATATTGTAGGAACGTTTCTACGAAAGCGTAATTTTAGAACATGATTTGAAAAGTTTCAAATAACTTTGTACAGCGTAACCCTTCCCCTTTCGTTGCACAGAAGTAATGTTCTTTTTTCTTTGTCAAAATACACATCATTCGGTTTATGTAGTCCATCTTGTAAAGTCAATAAAGTCGTACTGTCCTTTCCATCATGTTGTATGACGGTAAGATTACGGGAACTATGACCTACAACATACACGTTTTGCTTATTGTCTACTGTAATACCTACAGGTAAACGAATGGATTCACTTTCAAACTGCCATAACTCTTCTCCGTTCAAACGACAACAATGTACCTTGTTTTTGCTCGTGTCTGTGTATAATAGCCTGTCTTTGCTAGTTGTGATGTAATACACATCATTCAATTCCATTTTCAGTGTTTCCAGTTGTCTTCTCGATAGATCCAGGACTTGTATTGAAGAGTATCCTACAACGTAAAGTCTTCCATCTTCTTCAGATACTCCAAAGCAATCTTCTTTTAATTCAATTTTCTTTTCAACCGTAAAGGTATTGATATCTATTATTTCTAAGTACTTTGCGTCACCATATGACACAGCAATACGACTAGGTTTAATTACTGTAATATCATATGGTCGGGAAGAAACCGGAATTGCACGCACATGTTTACCTTTATCATTGTACAGTATTAAATGCTTTCCCTTTCCATTCGCCATCAAGAAATGACCATCCGGCAATGAAACACAACTTGAAATATTCATTGTATGCTTTCTGTATTTGAATATATCAAAAGATGTCATTACCTGAAGCTTAATTTCAGACATGTTTCTTGATGTTGGGATAGAAATCCCTATTTGAGCTTGATCGATTTTTATGTCTCTGAAATGCAGACTGGTCGCACAGGCTGAGACTTTAATCTGACCAAGTTCTTTGACTTCATCTAATAACTTCACAATGAGGTTATGAAAAACTATTTTCAATTCATTATCCTTGGTAGTACCAATGGCACTCTTAATTGATTCCGTCTCGCTTACGACCAAATTATTAATTTGGCGTGTTCCAAGAAATACCTGTATATCAGAAGAAAATTGTTTCATGTGCAGTGTTTCTTCCCTAATTTTGGTGAGCTTGTCTTCTGTTGATTCTAAATTCTGAACGAATTTTGCACATTTCGATTTACAAGTCTGAGAGACTGACTTTAGTTCAAGTAATAATTTTGTTTCTAACTTGTCTAGGTGGTCATTAATTTTTGTCCGAGTTTCATGAATTAGGGTTTTAACCACCAATTCTCGTTTTTCAATTTCTTTTGAAGCGGATTGACGATTTATTATACATTGTTTCACGTTGAGCAGTGTTCCCTCGATGGATTCTTCAAGGTCAGCTAAAGCAGTCGATTGTGTTGCATTTGTTGAGGCAACGCTAATTGGTACAACACCAGAACATGACTTGTGATTTGACGTGACACAAACCATGCATAGGGCTTTGTCGTGAGTTGTACAGAACCACTCAAGGTTTTCTCCATGATTCTTACAGACCTGGGAGATTGACACATGTTCAATCTTGCGATAATCTTCTATTAATATAACCTTATGGTTCCTTGATATTTTGCTTTTCCTGTGAACGTTTTCGCAATCTTCACATAATCCCTCTTCACAATAAGTGCACCATCGTTTTGCCACCCCTGTGACGTCATCGTACAAACATGGACCGCAAGATACTGCTGAGGCCATATTTGGGAGTCCCTATAAAAGAAAACGAGAGGTGTAGTAATTTTCTTAATCAAATTTCTTTTAACATATAAACTATTACCACTCTGTCTCAGTGATGATGAAGTTATTCAAATTGTTTGTTTATCACTCATGTATAATCTTTTCCAAAATGTATTATCCGTTCAGTAACTCATCTTTTGTCGTTGTACTGTTATATAATTGTACAGTGCACTGTTGCTATCTATACACTACAATGCATTTATATTTATAAAAAAGTTGCAATTGTACATTAAGCAAAGTTTTAGTTATTAGTCGGTAATTTTGGTATTTCCATGCTAATGTAGGTTCCGATTCTGAGTTCTTTTATGATTAGAAGCATGTAATACTTGCCTAGTCAACACACGCACTGATACAGACTGTTATATTTGTTATGAAACTTTTCATTGTTTTCCTTAGTATTATTTTTTTAATCAGGAAACTGTTATTGATGATAGATATCTGGCAATCAAAATATATATCCACTTTCATTTTTTTAGCTCACCTGGCCCAAAGGGCCAAGTGAGCTTTTCTCATCACTTGGCGTCCGTCGTCCGTCGTCGTCGTTAACTTTTACAAAAATCTTCTCCTCTGAAACTACTGGGCCAAATTAAACCAAACTTGGTTACAATCATCATTGGGGTATCTAGTTTAAAAATTGTGTCCGGTGACATGCTAAAAAAACAAAGATGGCCACCATGGCTAAAAATAGAGCATAGGGGTAAAATGTATATTTTGGCTTATAACTCTGAAACGAAAGCATTTAGAGCAGATCTGACGAGGTAAAATTGTTTATCAGGTCAAGATCTATCTGCCCTGAAATTTTCAGATGAATCAGACAATGGGTTGTTGGGTTGCTGCCCCTGAATTGGTAATTTTAAGGAAATTTTGTCCGTTTTCGGTTATTATCTTGAAAATTATTATAGATAGAGATAAACTGTAAACAGCAATTATGTTCAGCAAAGTACGATCTACAAATAAGTCAACATGATCAAAATGTTCAGTTGACCCCTTAAGGAGTTATTGCCCTTAATAGTCATTTTTTACCAATTTTTTGTAAATTTTTGTTCTCTTTTACAAAAATCTTCTTCTCTGAAACTACTGGGCCAAATTTAACGAAACTTAACCAAAATCATTATTAGGGTATCTAGTTTAAAAATTGTGTGCGGTGACCCAGCCAACCAACCAAGATGGCCGCCAGGGCGAAAAATAGAACATAGGGGTTAAATGTAGATTTTGGCTTATAACTCTGAAACCAAAGCATTTAAAGCAAATCTTACAGGGATTAACTTGTTTATCTAGTAAATATCTATCTGCCCTGAAATTTTCAGATGAATTGGACAACTGGTTGTTGGGTTGCTGCCCCCCCCCCCCCCCATTGGTAATTTTTAAAGAAATTTAGTCGTTTTTGGTTATTATCTTGAATATTATTATAGATAGAGATAAATTGTAAACAGCAATAATGTTCAGCAAATTAAGATCTACAAATAAGTCAACATTATCAAAATAGTCAGGGAGTTATTGCCCTTTATAGTCATTTTTGTCGAGCCTGCAACTTTTGTTGCAGAAAGCTCGACATAGGAATAGTGATCCGGCGGCGGCGGCGGCGTTAGATAACTTCTTAAAAGGTTTATATTTTAGAAGGTGAAACACCTGGATGCTTCATACTTTGTATATAGATGCCTCATGTTACGAAGTTTCCGTTAGTCACATGTCCAATGTCCTTGACCTCATTTTCATGGTTCAGTGACCACTTGAAAAAAAAGTTCAGAATTTTTGTAATGTTGAATTCTCTCTTATTATAAGTAATAGGATAACTATATTTGGTATGTGCGTACCTTGCAAGGTACTCATGCTCGTCAGACAGTTTTCACTTGACCTCGACCTCATTTCATGGATCAGTGAACAAGGTTAAGTTTTGGTGGTCAAGTCCATATCTCAGATACTATAAGCAATAGGGCTAGTATATTTGGTGTATGGAAGGACTGGAAGGTGTACATGTTCAACTGACAGATGTCATCTGACCTTGACCTCATTTTCATGGTTCAGTGGTTATAGTTAAGTTTTTGTGTTTTGGTCTGTTTTTCTCATACTTTATGCAATAGGTCTACTATATTTGTTGTATGGAATGATTGTAAGGTGTACATGTCTAGCGGGCAGATGTCATCTGACCTTGACCTCATTTTCATGGTTCAGTGGTCAAAGTTAAGTTTTTAAGTTTTGGTCTTTTTATCTTATATTATATGCCAAAGTTAAACTATATTTGGTGTATGGAAATATATTATGATCTATATGTCAGTCCCGCAGGTTTTATTTGACCATGACCTCAATTGCACGGTTCATTGCACAGTGTTAAGTTTTTGTGTTTTGGTCTATTTTTCTTAAACTATAAGTAGTAGGTCAACTATATTTGTTGTATGGAAGCTTTGTTAGCTGTACATGTCTGCTTGGTATGGTTCATCTGACCTTGACCTCATTTTCATGGTTCATTGGTCTTTATTTAGCTATCTTGGTTAATGTTAAGTTTATGTGACAGTTGTAATAAAGCTTTATACTTAGGACTATCAACATAATATCAATGATTAGTAAAGAAGGCGAGACATTTCAGTGTGTGCACTCTTGTTTAACAATTTTCATTAATTTGGTAAATTTTGGTAAGTTTTTACAAAGTGTTTTCCTCTGTAACTAAAGGGCCAAGTTCATTACTGATAGAGAAAATTGTAAGTAACAAGAATGATCAGTAAAGTTTGATCTACAAACACATCACCATCACCAAAACACAATTTTGTGATGAATCCATCTGTTTCCTTTGTTGAATATGCACATAAACCAAGGTGAGCGACACAGGCTCTTAAGAGCCTCTAGTTAATTTATTTAATAACCCTTTCTTTCAATAATTTGCTTGGTCTTTTAGACATATAAGTCGTATATTAATCTATGTTTTTACTCATAAAAATATTTCATTTTTTGTAGGGTATCTTTCCTTTAAGACGATCTGATACATATTAAATTTCATGGTTTTAAATATATATTTACTTGTGGTTGTGTGTGTGTTCTTTTACCAGACGCAGTTTTGCCGAAACGGAAGAAACACTTTGTTTATAAGATATTACAAATTATCTTTGGTTGTTTCAAAAAAGTACGCTAACATTCAAAGACAAATAATAATTTCTTAATACAAGATTAATATCACAAAGAACGATACATTGGAATAATTAAGTAAACAGCAGTTACATGTGACAGCAATCCAAAATGATTTTTAATGAATGCAGACTAATCCCTAACGCGAGATTTGATACAAGGAAAGGCATCGAGAGGCCACTACCAATTTGACACTTTCAGCAATAGAAAAGGAAATAATCTCTTGCTAGCACGTACCTCTACTAAATTCATCTTACTTTTAAGTTACTTAGATTCGAATTGATTAAATTGAGCATTCTGATTCACTTTTCTTCAATCAAATTACTAAATAGGTACAAATACAACAAATACTAATATGAATAGTCTATTTGCCAATTCCCGTCATTGACCCTGTATTTAGATATTCCTTTTTAGCTGTCTCCCTAATGAGGAACATTAATTTTAATTTCAATGGAGGACTAACAAAAAGAGTAAATGAATCCGAGCGTTATGTGAGTAACCTTTAAGTTTTTAAAATCTGTTTTAATTTCATCAAATTGTTGTTAAGCTTATTACTTTTGACATCAGAAATCACTTTTATGGAAAATTAGTAAAACCGCCAATACTTTCAATAAATTATGCATTGACAGACGCCAATTGTGTCCGGGTATGGAACCAGTCTACACCTGACAAAGGGAGGTAATTTGTGAAAAATGTGTGTAATAACAGAATCAAATCGGTAACTGGCAAATGGACTATTGTCTTGGGAATGGCACATTGTCTTTCTTTGAATATGTACATTGATTTATGCATATGGAACAGTCTTTTACCCCCTTCCCCTAATTGTGATAGCAAACCACAAAACGAATGAACAAAACATTATAATTTTATCTTAGTAATTTAAGAAGGGCGCAAGGAGGATGTTATCAGGAGTTCCTGAAAAATAAGCATTTCTTTCTTGATTCCGAAAAAGAAACCTAAGTTCCTGAGTCTTGATAAAAGTAAATCCCGAATTTTCGTGAACATAAAGACCTTATTATGAATTTCCGCAAAAATTATGGCCTCCTTTTTAATCCCGAAGTCTAGATAAATCTCCCTCCCCCTCAACTATACATGCAAATATCTGTAGACGAAATTACTCTTAGATTCTCTTGAGTTGATAATCAAATAAGTCAGAAATAAGAAACCACAAAGTACATAAAAAAAGAAAATGATGATCAATACATTAAACTTGTGTGTTATAGCACATTTTGTTTAAATGATTATTAATAGGCTACACATTATTGTTAAATTTCAGACGACATTTAAATGTGTTCAATTGATTTTCCAGTCTTTTCATTTGTTATAAAGATTTGTTAAGAAAAATATATATACTTGTATTTGTTGCAATTTAAAACTGAAAATTTGAAACTCACTAACAATATATGCAATGCATGAACTATGTTAACCATTGAAAACTGCGTTCTTGTTACTCATGTTACTGTACTGTATCTCATTCATATATGTTAATACAAATTTAAATGAAAATACACTATCTTTGTCAAATAAATGCATGATATAATTTAAATGGAAAATAGTAGCGTTTCTTCGCAACGCTGTCATTTATTATGTAGAGAGTATCTATAATGTTTATATTAATACCTACATTTTAAAGCAAAAATATTCATGTAAATTTGATTTCATAACACATCTCCATAATTTATATGGAAAAACACTACAAACCAGTAAAAGTCTGAGATGGCCTATATCTGTACTCGACTAGTCTGAATTGGTCGTCAATTTACTTGATACATGTAATACTCGACTGTAGTCCGAACCATAATTAACAATAATGAACTTGTACCCGACCTTAACTCGACTGTTGTCTGAACCATACTTAACAGTCTGAACTGGTACCCGACCTTAACTCGATCAGTACCTAACCTTTTTATACGTGTCCGAACCATGCTCGACCTAGTCTAAACCATACCCGACATAATCGGAACCATGCTCGACCTAGTCTGAACCATACTCGAAATAGTCTGAACAATGCTCGACCTAGTCAGTAAGTCTGAACCGTACACAACCAAGTGGTGAACATTTGTTTTTATTAAAATAAATATAAAATAGTATATAAGCTACTTCATAATTAATCTTTAAAATGACATCTTCGCATGTTTTTTAAAACCAAGTATATAATATCAACATAACAAACTTCCATAGCAATCCTTAATAAACTTTTAGAAAAGAAAAGTTGCAGTAAAAATTGAATTCAAATAATTCAAATAACTTTTGTCAAAATTAAAGTTATGGCATACAAGCACTTTAATCAGATTGAATTACCTCAGTACATGTGTGTATTACAGGTAAAAATAATATTTTTATTAAACTCTTGTATTTTTTATCTATTGAATTCAAAAGGCCCTGCGATTTAAGTTCTACAGGATGTTGCAATTTTGAATTAATGTTATTTGAAATATAATACCTACTGATCAGGTGTGATCTTTGTAATGAGTGTGCCCCAAGCAGGAGGTATTACTATAGACTTTATCACTAAACAAAAGAACAATTTATTCATTTCTTTGTTTTTTCCCCTTTTGAAATATAAAAGATAAGGGTCAAGTACAAATCAGTACAGTCGAGTTTTGTTAAGACTAGGGTCGAGTAATGTCTAGTAAAATTCAGACCAATTCACTGTGGTCGAGTAACTATCGGTACAGAAATAGGCCATTCCAGACTTTTACTGGTTTGTAGTGAAAGGGTCAATACATATGTATATTTTTCTTACCTTGAATATTGTGTTTACTTATTATCTCCACATTGTGCAATATAGAGTGTAGACCTTTTCAGTGGTTGAATACAATTTTCAGATTACCTAAACATGTTTAAGGACATATCTTCTTAAGTAAAGCATTTACAACCAACACTAGTATTGCATACAATCCGACATTTTGTTGAACACATGTTTTGTCAGATTTGGATGTGTTTGGTACTATTGCAGGTATAAAACGGTGAACAACTTAAATGATTGCAGGTTTAAAACGGTGGCAATTTAAATGAAAAATGAAAAAGCATCTGCTTACCTGTGTACTATTATCAGTTTATACCTGGACACGTCAACGTTTACCTTGGTTACAATATAAAATATCACGTGACACCGTTAAAGTTAGAAAAAATATAATTAAAAGCGCGGTTTTTGGAATTAGTTTAAACACGATGCCTTCTACTATAAAACAAAATTAGTTTTTAGTTTTTAGTAAATTCAACCATTTTGAATAAACTATTTAAGTAAACAAACCCTGGTTGTATATTATTTCAGAACTGCTCAGGATTCTGGGTCCTCACTGCTATTTAACTTCGAAGGTTATTTAGCATTTTAAACTTTTTGATTCGAGCATCACTCATGAGTCTTTTGTAGTCAATATGGTCAAATCACGCGTCTAGTGTATATAATTTAAATCGGGGAAATATATGGTGAGTTTATTAGCCCAAGGTTATCAGGTAAATCGACACGCAGCTAGTTTTTGTCATCACTTAAAAGATGCGATATTACAAAATAAAACAAGTTTTACTTGTCGTACAAGTGAGAGGTTTAGCGCTATAAAACCCGGTTATAATCACCATTTTCTTCATTAGAGAATGCCTGTACCAAGTCAAGAATATGACAGTTGTTGTCCATTAGGGACTTTCCATTTTGAATTTTCTTCGGAGTTAAGTATTTTTGTTTTTCTTCAGAGTTCTGTTTTTTGTTGTTGTTTTACCTTTTTTTTATTTAAATAATGTTGATGGTATTGAAACAAATCCTGGTCCATTGATACCGAAAACATTACCATGTTCAATATCAGAAAATAACCTCTCGACAGATTAGTTTCAATATCATGAATATGTTATTATTATCATTCGTTTAGGAAGATACATGAAATTTGTACAATGATTTTCTGTCTGATTCACATCTTAATCATGTTGATAGTAAAATGATGTGTAGTTATAAATCTAGAAAAAGCTGTCTGGATTTAACAAAGCGATAGATAATTCTATGAACGGTAGCGGATTGCTCATCTACTTCAAAATGAAATATTTCTGTTGTTGGAAAATGTGAATATAACGCATTTAGATTTTATTAAGTGGGTTTAATTCAGATCTAAAGGTAAATAGTTATCAAAGGTACCAGGATTATAATTTAATACGCCAGACGTGCGTTTCGTCGTCACAAGACTCATCAGTGACGCTCAGATCAAAATAATTATAAATCCAAACAAGAAAAAAGTATTTCTATAATGTTAATAAATGATTTTTGTTCTGTATTAAAAGACCAAATATTCCAGGCTTAAACTTTAATATGTCAGTCGCACATTTTGTCTACATATTTGTTCATATAAAAAAAAATGTATTGCTATTGATCAAAGACCATTATAGTCGATTACGTTGAGTATGTAGGCAAAGGTAATATATTTGGTTAGCTTGCTTACTAGCTGAACTGTGCAGCCATTGTTATGTTAGGTAAAGTACCCACTTATAAGACGAGACTAGTCTGACAGATAATCAATCTATCTATCTGTTGGACGAGGTTACTTCGAAAGGAGGGTGGTATACCTAACCTAATAATGACTTCACACTTCAGCTAACAAGCAAGCTAACCAAAGATACTACCTTTGCCTTTGTCAGGTATCCATAGGTAAAACGTTAAAACCACTATGGACGTGTGCCTTGTGAAATGGTTGAACTCATTGTTTTAAATACCTACTAGTATTACATCTTTATTTTCATATGGTTGACTTTTTTTAACTCTTATAATACGTTTATACAACAATTGACATTTATATTATTGCGTCTCCTTGGTAATCTTTAGTACAACAAGTACACACCCGTGATATCGCTGGTCCGTAACTAAATTAAAGTATACAACTATGCCTAAGCCTTATTTTAGTAATTGGTATTGTCATCTGATAAAGTCATGTCGATTATAAGATACACAGTTTTCTCTGCTTTCAAATCTTTCTGTTTGAACCCGTCGACCTGGAACTTGTCAATTATTGGTAATATTAATTATTTGAAAAACAAAAGGTCCTGGCTATCCAGGAATGGAGTATTTATAATCAACATCATTGTCCCATATTAGTTATCTTAGAAAGTCTTGCTGATTGCTGAATAAAACTACAATAGGGAAAAATTTGACAAAGATTGAATTTAGTAGTGTCGGCCCCTTTGATTATGACCCGTGTATATAGCAAAATTCTAAAAACACCGTTTGGTGGTGCGCCTGTCAAATACGGAACGTACAGATAAGATAATAGGTAACAGGTGAATATATTATTGGACCTGTATCGGATTCGACCCGGAACTTGTTAATATTTGGCAATATTAATTATGTGGAAAACAAAAGGGTCTGGAGTGGTGTAATTTTTAATCTACACCATTGTCCTATATTAGCTATATATAGAGTTGAATTCTTTGATTTGTCGTTACAATTGGACCTCGTAATTTTAGCATTATAGATAACTAACAATTTAAACAAAGCCCCAAATAACATCGTTTTCGTGTGTAAAAATCATTACATCTACTGCTTGATAAACGAATTAGGTATTGACAATTCACTTGGAAACTCAACATATACCCTCACGACACTTACCAAAGAGGAAATCCTGGATAATCATAGGTCTGTTCTTTGTTCCTTTGGAATTTCGACAAAAGATGAAGAACTGGATCTTCAATCACTGTATTGGATACCTGAACTACATAAGTGTCCTTACAAACAACGGTATATTGCTGGGTCTTCCAAATGCTCCACAAAACCTCTTTCTAAATTATTAACATCTATTTTATCAGCAATCAAAGACGGGGCTTCAAAGTTATTGTGAAACTGCCTATTCTAGAGGTGGCGTGAATCAGATGTGGATACTTAAAAATTCCAAAGATCTTTTAGAGTACATACAATCTAACTCTCTTTCATCTTGTAACAGTATTAAAACATTTGACTTCTCTACTCTTTACACAAGTATTCCACATTCCAAACTAAAAGACAAATTGAAAGAGTTGGTATTGCTTTGCTTCATAAAAAAGAATGGCCAACGTAGATACAAGTATCTTGTCTTAGGAAGGAATAAATCCTACTTTGTAAAGGATCACTCTTGATTCAAACAAGAAATTCTCTGAAACTGATATTATCAAGATGCTTGATTTTTAGATTGACAACATATTTGTTACGTTCGGAGGACGTGTTTTTCAACAGACTCTCGGCATTCCAATGGGAACAAACTGTGCCCCTCTACTTGCCGACTTATTTCTTTATTATTATGAGGCTGGCTTCATGCAGGAACTTCTTAGGAAGAAAGATAAGAAGTTAGCAATATCCTTTAACTCTACTTTCCGCTATAAAGATGATGTTCTTTCACTAAATAATTCAAAATTTGGTTACTATGTGGAACGCATCTATCCCATTGAACTAGAGATAAAGGATACTACAGATACAGTTAAGTCGGCTTCATATCTTGACTTACATCTAGAAATTGACAATGAGGGTCGGTTGAAAACAAAACTTTACGACAAAAGAGATGATTTCAGCTTTCCAATTGTGAACTTTCCATTTCTAAGTAGCAACATTCCAGCAGCACCCGCATACGGGGTATATATCTCCCAATTGATACGATATTTCCGTGCTTGCATTTCCTATAACGATTTTCTTGATAGAGGGTTGCTGCTCACAAGGAAGCTATTAAACCAAGACTTTCAAATGGTGAAGTTGAAATCATCCCTTCGTAAATTTTACGGACGCCATCACGAGTTGGTTGACCGTTATGGAATAACCGTTTCACAAATGATATCGGATATGTTCCTTACGTCGTAACTACAATCCCCTTCCCTTTCATGAATGCGACCTACCAAATTAGACTATTTATCGGATTAGATATCACATAAGCAACACGACGGGTGCCACATGTGGATCAGGATCTGCTTACCCTTCCGGAGCACCTGAGATCACCCCTAGTTTTTGGTGGGGTTCGTGTTGTTTATTCTTTGGTTTTCCATGTTGTGTCATGTGTACTATTGTTTGTCTGTTTGTCTTTTTCATTTTTAGCCATGGCGTTGTCAGTTTGTTTTAGATTTATGAGTTTGACTGTCCCTTTGGTATCTTTCGTCCCTCTTTTAAACATTTTAGCGTCAACACTCGAAACATATAAGCTTATCTTCAAAGGGTAATGCATGCAACTTTGATGTAAACGGAACATTCCAGTTAGAAACATAGGAAGAACAAATCACTTAAAGATTGATTAGATTCAACTGGGTCGGTGTTACCCTCGGGGGAGGGGAGGGGGAGGGGTTGTAGACAAACAGTCCACTTGATGAGGTATCGACCCACTGGAATAACAAAACGGAAATCTAAGATGCACATATTGTTTCTTTTGGTGTTCAAAAAATGTAAAAATGACATGAAATCATCCCGTTACCAAACTATTTAAAAAATCAAATAGAATTATACTGCATGTATTCTGACCAAACATTCCAGAGCTAAACAAATCAAAACAAATCTAGTGTTATAAAGTGAAATAGCACACGCTAGTGCAGACATTTAGTTTGCAAATCTGACAGATCACTATCATCTGAACATTAAAGCTATTAAGCGACTTTGTACAAGGCAACATTTCCTTCTTCATTACATATGAGTAATGTTCCTTTGTCTGTATCAAAGTCCACAGTTGTTGGATGATATAGGCCATCTGATTCGGTCAGTAATGTTTTACTGTATATCCCATCATGTTGTATAATTGTTAGATTGTTGGAATTATAACCTACAACGTACACATTTTGGTAAGAGTCTACTGTTATATCGTGAGGAAGTTCTATCAAATCACATTCACACTTCCACAATTCTTCTCCATTCAAACGACAACAGTGAACTTGATTCGTGCTGTTATCTGCGTAAACTATCTTGTCTCTGCTCGTTTTGATGCAAGCTAGACCATTAGCTGCTGTTTTTAATGTTTTCAGTTGTCTACCTGATAGATCCATGACTTGTATATCATTTTCATATACTACGTAAAGTTTCCCATCCCCGTGTGAAACCTCAAAGCAACTATTTTGTAAACTGATGTTCTTTTCTACATTAAAAGTATTGTTATTCATAACTTCAAGGTAAAACGCGTCCAAGTACGTCACAACAATACGATTAAGATCTATCACGGCAATATCATACGGTTTTCCGGATACTAAAATGTCTCGAATATGCTCACCAGTATCTCGGTACACTTTTAAATGATTCTCTTTTGTTCCATTTGCCATCAATAAATGACCGTTAGGTAATATGGCACAAACATTAATTTTCATGCCTTTTGTTTTCTTTATTTGAAATTTTTTGGAAAGGTTAAGCTTTATATGAGATACGTTATTTAGTTTTGAGGCATTGATCATAATCTGAGATTGATCGATTTTTTGTTCTCTGAACTCTAACATGGTAGCGCATTCAGAGACATTTATTTTTCCAAACTCTTCAGCTTCGTTTAATTTTTCTATAAGGGTATGAAAAGATACTTTCAATTTATAATCTTTTGCTGAACAAAGGTAACTCTTTATGGATTTTATCTCGCTTTCGATCCGCTTATTCATCTGAAGCGTTCCAAGAAATACTTGTATGTCAGAAGAAAATTGTTTCATATGTATGGTTTGTTCTTTTAGTTCGGTAACCAATTCTTCTTTTGATTTTAGCTTCTAAACGATTTCCATATATTTTGATATACAAGTTTGAGTTGTTGATCTTAGTTCCTGCAAACATTCCTCCTGTAGCCTGTCTAGGTGGTGATTTATATTCATTCTCGTTTCCAGAATCATGGTTTTGACAGCAATTTCTTGGTTTTCGATCTCATTTGGTGCGGATTCACGATTCTTTATGCATTGTTTCAAGTTGGACAGTGTTCCGTCAATACTTTCTTCAAGATCCGATAATGCAGTTGACTGTCTTGAATTTGCAGAGTTAACACTAATTGGTATAACAGCAGTACATGCCTTGTGTTTTGATGGGACACAAACGACACAGAGGACTTCGTCGTGACTTTTACAGAACCATTCTAGGTTTTCCCCATGGTGCTCACAGACCTGAGATATGGAAACATTTTCAATCTTGCGGTAATCTTCAATTGAAATAACCTTATGGTTTCTTGATGTTTTACTTTTTCTATGAACGTTTTCACAATCATCACATATTCCTTCTTCACAGTTAGTACACCACTTCCCTGCATCCTTTGTGACATCATCAAACAGACATGGACCACATTGAATATTTTTTTCTGAGGTCATTCGAAAACCTGAAAGAAATGAATTTAAATACTTATATTCAGTATCAATATGTTTGTTGTTGTGCATCGACCATCCACAATTGTTTTAGCATCCGATTCTGTTGATAATTAGTTGGTAGAGTAGTGTTTAAATAGTTTAGGAAATTTTGTTAATGGTGGACATTTGTTTACCCATTTTACAACCCATTGAATAATTAACCAGACTAAAAGTCACAAAAAGCTTTAATCTAGTATCCCATCGTCCCTCTTTCAGTAAAGAATAAAATTTAGATATTGTAGAAATATATTCTACGATAGAGCTGATTAATCTGGTCTACTATTTTTTATTTTATTTATGGCAGAGACATTTTAATATACGTATAATTAAATCTAAGAGCGGGGTGAAACAATATTTAAGTGGAAGCATTTCCGTATACATTGTAATTATTCGTTTATTTCGTAATTACTTTGCTACACATACAGTCATTTTAGACCTTGTCTTGAACTAATAAAAACTGTATGCTTTACTGTATGTTTTTTCAGTCTACTGATCGATATTTTGTTCTCAACCAACCCTTATTGTCTTTTGTCAGATGTAAGTCAAGATTTGAGGCAGACTTTTTTGTAATTGCTGTACCCATTATTTAAAGTTTAATGGGATATCAACATTTCAACATTGTCAAAAATTGTAATATTTCGTGAGAGGACATCTTCATAGCAGATAGTGAAATTAGGGAAGAATGCTTCTTTTATACTTCCCGAAGAGATCCTGTATATAGTCTCATAATAGCTGGCTGATTGTTTTTGAAAAACATGTCGGACTCCTCAAAACGTAACAAATAAGCGGTCAATCAGAAAATGGATCATGTCAATTTGAATCTAAGTGATTTATTTTTTACAAAGTACGCTGTAAACCCCCCTTTTATTCTTTACACGAGATACTTGCATCTGCGTCTGCGTTGGACATTCTTTTTTATGAATTGAAGCAGGACCGTTTCCTTCATTTTAACTATTAGTTCGGAATGGGGAATAGTTGTATAAAGGATAAAAAAAAACACTTGTTTTATTACTATTTATAGAGGAAGAGGTTTGAGTTGCCTCTAGTCTACCAAATCGTTGTTTTTTTTTTAATAATCACATCTGATCCATGCTGCCCTAAAATGAAGATAGTTTCACAATAACTTTGAATTACTGCTTTGACAGATTATTAAAATTTATGTTTATAATCAAGAACGAGGTTGAGTGTGCACTTGGAAGTCCCAACAACATAACGTTGTTGTATTGACACTTCTGTGATTTAGATATCGATTACAGTGAAGGAAAGTGCGGATCTTTGATTGACCTTCAAATTGAACATAAAATAAATCTATGATTCGTCCTTGGTCAGTGTTGTTGGGATATATGTTGAGTTTGCTAGTACATTCTCAATAACTAGTACCGTTATTAAGGCAGTCTATTTAATCGGATTTACACGCTTTATCTGAGAAGACAACAGGTCAGTATCTTGGTTCTATGTCGCGCTATGTTGCATTTGTATTCATAGACCTCCTTTTTTAATATTAATTTTCATTGTCGTAGCCCATTTGGAAAAGTATCTTGACTTAAAACATCAATTTTGTTCAAGTACATGTTGTGATTCTAATTGTTAAATTTTGGCTCATAATATTTCGAGACTTTTGAAAATACATTTCACAGAAAAGTGTTGATAATAGTGTCCAACTACAAGTAATAACATGTCTAGTCAGATTAATAATGAATGGAGAACTAGTACTGTTGCATATAGAATTATAAGACCTCAGAAACCATGTTAGAGTGGCACAATGGGACAAAAGGGAACTATTGCAAGGACGGTTACATCCTTTGTAAAAGAGGGACGAAAGATATAGATAGATATTCATAGACCATAGAACAAATAAGCAAACAAATGCAAAGGAGATGTACATGTAAGATGAATAATGAAAAAAGAAGAGCTATGGACAGGGGCCCCAAACTTGACAGCATTTGGTGTTGAACAGGTAAAATGTCTGCATTGACAATAAATATAGCCTTTGTTAGAGGTGAGCCAGGTCGCCTTTGCCTACAGCAGCCATATTTAAAAAGGTAACCGCATATTTCTGGGCTGGGTTGAAAAAAAAATTAACATGACTTTGAAAAAAGCTAAAATTTTAAGCTAAAAGAAATACACCAAATTGGGGAGACATCAATTAAAATGTTTGAAATAATAAGGAAGTTGACAAGAACTAAGCTTTTCAGATAATATACAGACTATTACAGTCAGCCTAAAGACTCTTTGCCTCCTGAAATGTTTACTTACACAGTGCTTTCCTAAAATAATTTAAAATCAGTGGGATAGTTTTCATGAAGAATGCTGAGCGTACAAGTATAATGACAAAATAAATGTTATGTTACATGTATCTACCCAAATAAGTAAATATAAAAATTCTTGACTTCTAAAACAATGATTAATCTCCTGATTAATATCTTATCACTCTATGCCTCCACTGATAAAAATTCCATACAAGTTGATTTATTATTAATTATTGTGCTTTGAATACACCTTATTGCTACAATATGTACATGTCCGCCATTACTAACTGTACATCACCAATGTTCCTAGTCCAAATAATAATGACGTCTGGCAAGGCTATTTTCATTTTGTTCTGGGACGCCTTCCTAGGACTGACGTCTGGCAAGGTTATTTTATTTTTTTCCGGGACACCTCCCTACGACGTCCTAACACTGTAGGCATTTTTTACATCTGGACTATGAGAGAAAATTATGGGGGGAACTTTGGGACCTAATTTATCGTAGGAAGGCGTCACAGAAAAAAATTAAAATAGTCTTGCCAGCCGTCATAATTATGTGGACTACAATGTTCCATGTAAAGTTTTGATGTTATAATAATAAATATCTGAAGCCACAATGGAAAAGTAATTGTTGTATGACGTCAACGGTTGAAGAGGGACAGATTCTTAGGTTAGCTTGGACAATTAAGGGGGAGACTTCTCCAGTCAAGCTTCAGTGATTTTCTACATAATTAACCAAATAGTAATTATATCATCACGAAAAAATGTACTTATTGCAAGACCTGATGATGTGAATAAATTGAAATCAGACATATCAAATGCAGTTCTCAGTGCTGTTGATATATCAATGGACAATGACTGCTTATACTATAATAGTCCCAGGTCCAACAACCAGTGGCCGAATTTTCATTAGTGGAGGCCAACCAAATTTTTCCAGACAAGGGGGGGGGGGGTGGGGGTGGGGGCTTTTTAAATCAGCCTCTGACAACTCAAAAGAATCATCATGTACAAGTATACATCAAACTGTCTACTCCACATGCGAACATCTTGTGGGAGCTCACTGTGTTGCAAGTATTTTGGGTTTGAAGGAAATAAGATGCGATCGTATAAATTACTGCCATCAATAATAATATCATCTATAGTCAAGGACGTCCAGCTAGAGGGGTTAGATATACAACTGTATACAGCTATGTTGATATAAAGTCGTTCACCTAAGGACATTTTTACTTAATTTTTCTACAGACCTAGCTTTGATTTTTTATTACCATGCATTGTCAAGCTTGGTAACTCATAATTGTTTCTCATCGACAATAATGCACAATACAAAGTATGGGATGTCAACAGTAAACTTGCAACAGCTTACACTATATAGTGCACTGTAACCCTTGCCGATACATATACCGTGTTGTTTTGTGTAGGATTCTTTGCACACAAAAAACCATAATGATCACCTTGTAAGTTTTGTATTCTTCTAATCAGTCAGCTGTTTTTCTGGTTTTGTTTATTTACACCAGAAATCAATGAAGCGATGAAAGCGCGGGAAGCAAAATGACATCTTCGGTAATTTCCGTGATTTTAATATTTTCTAATCAACATGTCCAAACAATGAAAAACAAATGTTTATTATTTCTATACATAGAGCATACGTTTTGTGTATTTACTATTTAGAATCTATGCTTACGAAGAAATCTAACACTAAAGTATTTCAATCATTCAACCGTTTTAATACACAGTCTAAGTGTAGATTGTGTGTATTACTGTTCTATTTTAAAAGAATATCAATGATACATAAATATACAGCCTCGTACCAAAATTGCAACATAATTTCAAAATTACATGATTTCATTATCACAGAATTGTATTGATTTAATTAATTGCACTAAATTGACAGTGCTTAGTTAAAAAACATTATAGCTCTTTACGATAGCAAATGAACATTTCATTATGATTTATACCGATGACCTACTTTCATGATTTTTATCCGACCGCACATACGGACGCGTTGACACATAATGCATACCACTCAATAATAGTCAATCAGACGTTAATATAGCCTTCATTTCACCCAGAATCATTCCGGAAGCAACCACGAAGCAGCCGTTAAATAGTATTTATAACCAATGAAATACCGTTAACAGATTTACCCGATCCTGCCTCTGACTAATCAGACCGCATGGTGATAGTACTTAAATAAATGATTTTCCTTAATAATAAGTCAATCGATCCAAAGTTTATGATGATAAAATTCCTCATGATTTTTTTTTATTATTTTATTATTAGAGTCTAAACTCCACTTTATAAGAAAATAACAGTCGTGTCTTATTATTTTTTTGCGTAATATATATATCCCTATATTTTTAACTTTGAAAAAAATAATGCCTATGAGCTTTTCATTCTAGGATGGTTTTTGTTTCAAAAGTAAAAGTGGTAAAAGGAGTTCCTAATGGAAATTGCATTGCCATTATATACAGAAATGCAAGCTTATATTATTTTTATAGTTCATATTGTGCAAAATTCGCTCTATAACTACTTGAAAAGCTGCTATTCATTACATTTTTGAATGAAAAATTATTTTACATTAATTGATACAATGGTTAAAATTAGCAAATGTAAAAAACGAATCTCCGTTGATATAAATATGTATTTTCAATTATTGTATTTTTGCATTCGAAAAAGATAAAAATATACACCGTTCATTATCAAGGCAAACAATGGCAAAATTAATAGAAAAAAGGTTAATAACTTTAATGTGTAAATGTCTTAAATTGCCAGCAAATTATAGAACGATCAAAAGTATGGAAACTCAAAACACGATGGTTAACACCGATGAATTAAACGTCGAAACAGAAAAGGCAAGAGCCTCTGGCCTTTGAAAATCTTGTATGCATTTTAAAAATAGTTCATTTATATGTTTTGGAGATTATTTTGTTCTCCATTGTCGCTGAACTGGTACATTTTATTTAGTTGCCAACTGAAGCCCGACTTTGGTTTCGGGATTTTCTCGCTGTGTTGAATTCGGCATCCGTTTTGTTTTATCTTTGGTCGGGTTGTTGTCTTTTTGACACATACCGCATTTCCATTTTCAATTTTATATACCATGCTATAAATAGATTTTTTTTAAATCAGAAAGTAGAAAGAAGCGTGTTCAGATCATTGCAAGCAAACCATTTTGAAACAATATCTGTATTCCATCGGATCGTAATTCTTGTGGAATATATATTTTTTTAAGAATTTCAAATTATGTCAACATTCTTAATTTATACATCGTTGTTAACATAAAGGCGGATTTTAAAGGCAACCTATATATATATGTAACACTCCCAAACGTGTCCTTCCCCCCAAACGTGTCCGATTCCCCCAAACGTGTCTTTTCTCCCTAAACGTGTCCGAAATGTACAATATTCCCCAAACGTGTCCGATTGCATAACCCCCAAACGTGTCCGATAATTGTTATTCGCCAAAACGTGTCCAATATTTAACGCCAAAACGTCACACATCTTTTAGCGCTAATACATGTATCTCCTAAATAAAATCGCTAATAACGTTTACGGCAATTCTATGACGGGAGACACAGGTGATGAAGTTGTCATTTATCAGATTTAGTTAGTTCAATGTAGGTTTTTAATGATTATAATAATTGCAAAATTAATCTGGTACTATTAATTAACTTTGACTGAAATTGCTAATTGTCCAGTTGCAAGTATTTCATATTCATTTAGAGCGAACATACACATAATTCTGGAGTTGAATTAATCGTTAACTTTGTTAATTATTTGTACTTATAAACTCCGATGATGCCTTTTATATGTATCCGAATATTGCATGGCGGGCTTTTAACAGCATTTTTTCTCTCACTTTTGACAATAGTTTGTGTGTATTTCAAAAGCTCATCAAATCATAAACTGGTTATCCGGTTACAAGTTTTTAATTTTTTACATTTTTACTGTACACATTTACTTAAGACTGTTGATTGTCCAGTTGCCGGTGTTTCACGATATTTAGAGAGAACATACAAATTTTAATGTGCAGAGAAAGGGACACTTTGACCCGTTAACTGTACGGTTTAACTAAACATTTTTGCTTACAATTTACATACGACATAGCCGAAATGACGCCCCCACTTTTACCCAGTTTAAAATTTTTCGGCCGGTTTAAAAAAGTACTAACCGTAAACGTACCTTATCTATATTTTTAATGAAATGGTAAAATTAGTACTAGTATACGTTAATAAAATAGCAATAACCAAATAACACTTGATATGGACACGTTTTGGGGATTGGACACGTTTGGGGGTTAGTTGAGAAATGGACACGTTTGGGCGTTTATACAAATGACACGCTTTGGCGCTGTTTTCAACTAGACATGTTTGGGGGAATCGGACACGTTTGGGGGGAAGGACACGTTTCTGAGTGTTACATATATAATAAGAATAACATTACAGTCATTGTTATCTATACTATTAAACGAGAAGACCTCATTTTTTGGTCGCTTCTCTGCCTTCCACAATAAAGTAATCATCATGCCTCTGTGTTCTATATGTACCATGCATGGTCGCATTTGTCATCTTATCTTATGACTACTCAGTTTGGGTTATTTGAGGAGAAAAACGAAAATAAAGGCGTCAGGTTATTGTTTCCATCATCGGACCAACTTTTAAGCCATACAAGACTTCCGGTTTTAACTTGTACACAATTTTCATAAGAGTACTCGGGGACAGGACAATAATTTTCGCGTTGATAGAGACCATCTATATAATATAGCAGTGATCGCCTTGGAAAGGAAACTTTAAATTGATAGTGAATATCAAATACACTTAATTTATGTATACGTATGTTAATAGCTCTAAATACCATTTCGCCGGTGTCTTCTAGTATAACATAAAAGTAACTAAGTCTACTACGTTTTTGAAATTTTTATCTTTTGGTAACTTAAAAACATTTCGTTTTATTTGTTGGAACAATGATTTACATTAATATAGATTGTGGAGTAAAGATCTTCGTGTGCTTAAAAATTCAGTGCATGTCTGAATGAAAAAACCTTATTCGAAGTACAATATAAAATTGTGCAGATGGTTCTTCAACAAAATAGAGGAATGATGTCTTTACGAGTAAAGATACGCAACATAATACGCAATGTTTAAGACTTTTACCTGGAAATCTACAGCTTAGATTAAAATATCCTTGGAGTCCGTTTGTTATTTCACTTATTACTACACTTTAAAAATAAAAGATAGTTATATATCAATTCATCATGTAGACAAAATTGACCATTTTCTTCAAAAGAAACTTTCAGTGTCTTCTGTAAGTAAGTAAGTATATTATGAAATGTTCTGGCACACAGATCACTCATGAAAGTGTTGCGAAGAGAGAAAATTTAAACGACTTTGTACAACAAAACCTTTCCTCCATTGTTGCATATCACCAATGTTCTATTTTCCTTGTCATAATACACAGCTCGTGGGTACAGAAGTCCATCTGATTTTGTTAGTAATATCTGACTGGTTTTCCCGTCATGTTGAACTGTTGTTAAATTATTGTTATTATGGTTTACAACGAAAACATTATTGTAACAATCTGCTGTGATATCACTTGGATAGTTGATGCTATCATGTTCAAAGTGCCATAATTCGTTCCCATTCAAATTACAACAATGCACTATGTTGCTTTTCCAATCTGAGTAAACTATCTTTTCGTTACTCAAATAGATGCGTGATGCTCTATCAGATGCCGTTTTCATTGTTTTCAATTGTCTTCCAGATAAATCCAGGACTTGAATACAGTCTCCTTGTGCAACATAAAGTTTCATATCCGCATGAGATACACCCCAGCAACTCTTATGTAAACTGATCTTATTATCAACGTTGACATAATTTGTATTCATTATTTCTAGGTATGATGAAGATCCGTACGTCACGACAATACGATCACGATCTATCACGTCAATAGCGTATGGTGGGCTAGATACACGTATATCACGGATAAGTTTACCTGTATCGCCGTACTCAAATAAAAGTTTATCATTTGTGTCATTCGCAATCATTAAATGACCATTCGGCAATATTACACAATCTGAAACATTCAATTTATCATGGTAATGTGTCTTCGTCATTTGAAAAGATTTAATTAGCTGGAGTTTGATGTCGGATATGTTTCTTGACGTGGGGATGTTGAGCTCCATTTGAGCCTGGTCTAGTTTTGGGTCACTAAAATCAAGGTTGTTGGCAGATTCTGAAATAAATATTTTACCAAAGTCTTCTACTTCGTTGGATAATTTTTCGATTAAGCTATGAAAAGATACATCTAATGCATAATCCTTGGAAACACCGAGTTCAGTCTTAATGGTTTTAATCTCGTCTAAGATCTGCTTATTGATATGTCGCGTTCCAAGAAATACTTGTATGTCAGAAGAAAATTGTTTAATATGACTTGATTGTTCCCTTAACTTAGTAAGCATTTCTTCTGTTAATTTTAGCTTTTCAAGGATGTTCTTGTATTTTGATTTACAAGTGCGAGATGTTGATCTTAGTTCGTTTAACAATTTTTCTTGTAGTTTGTCCAGGTGGACGTTTATTTTCGTTCTCGTTTCAAGAATCGTGGTTTTGACGTCAAGTTCTTGTTTTTCGAATTCCTTTGAAGCAAATTCACGATTCTTGATGCATTTTTTCACGTTACGTAGAGTTTCGTTAATCGTCTCTCCCAGATCAGATAATGCAGTTGATTGTCTAGCATTTGCTGAGTTGGCACTAATCGGTATGACATCAGAACATGCCTTATGTTTTGACGGGACGCACGTTACACAGAGGACTTCGTCGTGACTTTTACAGAACCACTCCAGGTTTTCTCCATGATGCTCACATATCTGGGAGATTGAAACATTTTCAATCTTGCGGTAATCTTCTATTGTTATAACCTTATGTTTTCTTGATGTTTTGCTTCTTCTGTGAGCCTTTTCGCAATCTTCACATAATCCTTCTTCACAACTAGTGCACCATCTCCCAGCATCCTTAATGACGTCATCAAAGCCACATGGACCACATGGTATATGTTTTCCTGAAGCCATTAGAACTTCCTGAAAACAATGGGGAAAATAATTTTATATATATAAATAATTAATATAGGTTTGTTTTTATTCATTTAGTGGACCCTCCCCCACTAAATCTACGTTATTAATTTAATATGAAAATAAATCTTTCAAACTTTGAACAGTTTTTGTCGAGCCTACAACTTTTGTCGCAAAAATCTCGACATAGGGAAAGAAATCTTGCGGCGGCGCGGTGTAAGCTATCTTCTTGAAAGCTTTATATCTGATTTCCGTCGGTCACATGTCCATTGCCATTGACTTCATTTTCATGGTTCAGTAACTACTTGAAAAAAGTCTGAAAAAAGTCAAGATTTTTTGTTATGTTATTGAGTAATAATAATTATATTACATGTATCAGTAAACAAGGCTTACTTTTGGTGGTCAAGTCCATATCTTAGATAGTATAAGCACTATGTATAGTATATTCAGTGTATGGAAGGACTGTAGGTGTACATGTCCAACTGGTAGTTGTCATCTGACCTTGACCTCATTTTCATGGTTCAGTTGTTATAGTTACGTTTTTGAGTTTTGGTCTGAATTTTTTTTATACTATATGCAATACTGATAGATTTACTATATTTGGTGTCTAGAAATATTCTTTAATGTACATAACAGTCACGCAGGTTTTGCTTTTTTCCTTGACCTCATTTTTAGGTTCATTGCATAGTGATAAGTTTTTCTGTTTTCGCCTGTTTTTCTTAAACTATATGCAAAAGGTCAACTATAATTTTTGTATGGAAGAATTGTAAGCTTTTTATGTCTACCTGACCTTGATCTCATTATCATGGTTCTGTGGTTAATGTTTAGTTTTCTTGTTTAAGTCTGTTTTTGTAGAAACTATCAGAAATATGTCTACTATATAAAGTGTATTGAATGATGGTAAGGTGTATTTCTGGTTTGGTTTGTATGACCTTGATTTCATTTTCTTGGAACGTGTTGAATTTATGTGGTACTTGTAGCAAAGCTTTATATTTAGGACTATTAACATAATATCAATGATAAGTTAAGAAGGCCAGACATTTCAGTGTGTGCACTCTTGTGTTGCAAATATCTGAATCCGATTCTATATGTAAATATTGTTAAACATCAAAAGCGACTCACTACACAACGCTTTTGTCGAGTGAATCACATTTTGCTTTAAGCAGCTGATATTGTACATTATCAATATGACGAAAATCTGAATATTAATTGGGGTGAAAACCTCTATACGTGTATTTATTTTCGAAGCAAATGTTTTCCTTCGTTTCGCCATAAAATTGGAAGATGATATGACAAGTTTAGGTCAAAATTTTCAACGTTTGGTCAATCATTATGACATCGGTACGTCACATATTTTAGAATATTAAAAACAATTATCATTTTACAGGTGAGGTTTCTGGTCTACAAATTTACTGAAAAAGATAGGAAAATTATCTAACTGGGAAATTGTTTTATTAGGTTATTATTCCAGAGTATATTTTATTTCTTTCATTAAACCTGAACTGGTTTCACTGTTCGGGCATATTCCAGTTAACTATTCTGGTTTGAAAACGTACGTCAAGCAAAGTTTGTGATACATCATCTAGCTTCAGATTCTATTACTTTTATATATTAAGGCAACGTGTTGATTTAGTAACTATAAAACTTAGCAGATCTAAAAAATTAAAATATGGGTGTTAAGTGACAAACCTTTTCGATGATTCATAACCACAGAGTTCGTGTGTTCGAATAACAATTTTTACTAGAAGTACTTGACTACAGACTTTTCAAGTGGACCTTAAAAATGCATAACTAAAAACATTTTCATTTTTAATTTGTGTTATACGGGTTATTTGTCTTAAAAATTTTATTTTTTAAACCAGACATTTGAAGATCAAGTTTGTTGAAATAACTAAATTCATTCAATTAAATCTCGTCAGAAAAAAAACTATACATTGCATACTCGGTAGAATGTGAATGGGATGTAATACAGCAAGGCATTACTCTAGTGTCTAGTGGAGAATATTTCTAATTCTGGGCGGAGTTAAACACGTTAGCTATAGACCAGTCCATATATATACAGGTGTTTTGGGATAAACTGTTCAATAAAGTGTACAGTTATGGTCATTGTTCTGGTTAAAATATATAAATACTGTATGTAAAATTGAGAATGAAAATAGGGAATGTGTCAAAGAGGCAACAACCCGACCAAAGAGCAAATGTGTATTCGCAAAATAAGTAATGAGCAAAGCAAAGCAAAATTTAAAACGAAATGTGTCACATTTTGGAATTTGTGGATATGAAAGAAAAACTATGATGCAATCAGTTGCAACATATTCATATGTCGTTATTTCTACCTTACATACCAAATGCTTCTTTTTAGGGCGGAAGCACATATAAATCCTATAGATCTTAAACTATTTTATACTTCAATATCGTACACTCAGTTCTTTTGTATATTTGTTTGATTTGGCATAACTGATAGGTGATTAGTAAGTATATTCAGAACAACAATCAGCCTTATCACACACAACTTCCAATTTACTATCCTTTTGAAAATTGAAACGTAAGCTCCGCCCGATCAGTAGAAATAGCATAAGTAATATATATTTATGTATACTAAAGAAAACAAATTAAGTAGTATATGCATGTCCATTTTTTCAGGAACAGATTGTGCAGATAAAAATAGTGGTGGAAAATAATCTGGGACAAAAGGGGGGACGAACGGATGGACAGACGCATGATCGAACTGGCTTCTATTCAGTATGCATACCCACTTTCGAAAGCAGGGTGTAATATTAATAAAATAATTAAGGGGCATTAGAATTAAAATAAACAAGATAAGATATGATTTTCGTTTTGATCATTCATTAATGCAAGTCACAAAGTAAAATACTAATCAGCTTTTAGCAACAAGTTTGGTTCAGTTTAGCTGGATAAAGGTTATGCATGTTTTTATCTGTTTAAGGGAAAAGAATGTCAACATTTACAGTGATACAAGAATGTAACATGTAATGGTGTTCTGATTCGATCAACATAATATTCCTTTACAACACGGCTGGTAATCTACACACGCAGAACATGTGGTTCTGCAATGAAAACCGTGAGAGGATTTTCCGGTTGTGCTTGAGTGGAGTAATTGTCACCGCTTCAAAAAGTATGTACATTTCTAAATCTCAATTTTCTTATTCAACTGATCAAAATATTAAAAATCGGAGAATGCTATGCTGTGGTGAATACTTTAACGAAGAGATACATGTATCATTTACTGTTGTACGTAGAGTTGAACTCCTACAAAATCAGTTGTCCCACAAGAAATTGCCTAAAAAACTGACATTTCAATTTTGAAATGGTTCTATTTACAGACCTACAAGTTCAAATTTAGTTTTTTTTTCGGGCAATGGGTATGACTGTTGTTTTTGGCCGCGTGTGCGCTGCCTGTGTTGATAGACGCCTTAATAATTCCAAAAACAACATTTGTCCATGAAGTCATGCGTGAGGGGATCGGTTCTGATTGAGGACATCGTGAATGCGTGAGGGGAAGTACAAACATTTTTTCAAGTTTAATCTTTGGCTTTGTGACTTTTGTTGACTCAATAAATGTGATCAAATCAATGCTGATTAAAAACCACAGATTTATCCTTATACTTTAATAGATGTAAACTGATCACTGATTCAATGAAATAAACCTATTAATTATTTGTTCAATTTCAGAAAATGCCATTGTTCAAAGGAAAAAGGAAAACAGGACTGAAATTGACTCTCTACAAAAAGCCATGGAGATACAAGTTATCCCCGCCCTAGACGCGAACTAAACCCTCTGGGAGTAGTCCTGTCGTCAAATATACGTCACAGAGATCACCACATATATCTAAGAAAATTATATCGCCGATGAAAACTTCGACATCTATTAGACGAAATCTGTTCGCCCAAAATCACGAAATATTCGAAACAACAAAGGCAGATATACAGAATTTATTATTCACCAACATCGATGTGGGCAAATAATCGGTCTAGTTTTTACTTTTTAAGCACACTCACATATGTGTTTTTTCATAAACAATGTAGCCAAATTTAAGTAAGTTTCAACGACTCATAGCTTGAATATAAAGAAATGATTTGTACCTCCCCTCACGCATTCACAATGTCCTCAATCAGAACCGATCCCCTCACGCATGACTTAATGAAAACATGCTGTTTTTGGAATTATTAAGACGTCTATCAACACAGGACAGCGCACACGCCGCCAAAATCAACATTCATACCCATTGCCCGAAAAAAAAACTAAATTTGAACTTGTAGGTCTGTAAATAGAACCATTTCAAAATTGAAATGTCAGTTTTTTAGGCAATTTCTTGTGGGACAACTGATTTTGTAGGAGTTCAACTCTACGTACAACAGTAAATGATACATGTATCTCTTCGTTAAAGTATTCACCACAGCATAGCATTCTCCGATTTTTAATATTTAGATCAGTTGAATAAGAAAATTGAGATTTAGAAATGTACATACCTTTTGAAGCGGTGACAATTACTCCACTCAAGCACAACCGGAAAATCCTCTCACGGTTTTCATTGCAGAACCAAATGTTCTGCGTGTGTAGATTACCAGCCGTGGCAATTGGATTTCATAGGTCCGGAAAACAGCGTTACATAAATGTATTTTTAATATGTTTTTACGAATAAACTCAAAGCTCCCAATACAAGACATTCGAAAACCAAGATTGTATAATACTTTAATGCGTGAGGGGTTTTATGACTAAACAAAACGTAAAAAGAATAGCAAACTTTATTTAAGGACCACTCCTTTTTCTTTTTATAAATTTCTTGATTTGTCAATTTGTCAATCTAAAGAAATCTTTAAAAATAGTCTTAAACATCGCGCTGAAAATTAACACTTTATAGATTGTGTTCGCCCATTGAGCTCTTCTTAAACATTTGCAATATAAGCATGTATAAATACACGAAACACATGAGTTTTTTCCTGATCTATGGGACCTAAAACAATCTTTAAGTTTTAAGGAGAACTTCTCTTCCGGAAATATTGCTATGAGTGTAATTTTTAGATATATCAAAAGTATTTTTTTGAATATTGAACGATCTCTTAATAAGAAGAACTATATATATGTAAAAACCCACTGAATACTAAACACAAAATCACACACAACAAGCATAACTTTTTAAAAAATAAAATACTTATCTTAAATGAGATCTCGCGAGAATACACAAGGTGAGTTATCCTGTCATTCTTTGCTGAACTGTCGGCCTGAACAGTTGGCCTGTTATTCTGTCCATTTGGGACATTATGTTGAGTGCACTAACTGAGTAAGTTATTTATTTTAATTGTAGGCAATAGATAGGTGCGGCCTAAGAATTGCAATATGTTTGTACCTAGTCGAGTAGTACTAGTGTTTTTATTACACGCTGTTGTACATGTTGTTCAATGTAGCTACAGGTGTATAAAAGTTTTTTAATTTAATTATTGGCATTATATAGGTGCGGCCTAAGAATTGCAATATTTGTGTACCTAGACGAGTAGTACTAGTGTTTTTATTACACGCTGTTGTACATGCGGCATGCAGTCACAGGTGTATTCGATAAAGTTGAATGAGGCAATTTTGTGCCTTTATTTTAAAATAATTGAACATAGGAAGAGAACTCCGAGGAAGAGAAGCGTGCATTGGAATTTATTTTATTAAAGTAGTTAAACATTGGAAGAGAAAGTATGTATTGGATTTATATTTAGACATAGAGATAGCAAGGGTTATGCTTAGTATTTCTGTTTAGATTTTCGGATATTGTTGAGACACGCCATCTTTTCTCGTGCAGAGTGTTGGCATGTGCCAGTTTGAAGTTGTTAATTAAATTGTAACGTTAAACTGTTTACGTATATGTTATTTAAATCATAGGAAGAAGAAGAAAAAAACGTAGCTTAACTTTAATACGATCTTGTTCTTTATTTATTTTATAATCGTTTAGTATTTGTCAGAAAGCTGATTGCATTTTTTTTCGTCCATTGTTTGCGTGACGGACATTACATTGTTGTCTAGATTCGCATTTCGGGATATTGTTGTTATTTTTTACTGTGATGAAAACTGTTTATATGGCCGACTATGCATCATTCTTTTGTTCACATTATATCGAAAATCGACATCCCTTTTCCGTCACTTTTATATATACATTATGCATAATATTGAATAATTGATGCAAGTAGCATTTATTTCCCTAGTTTACTTTCTTTATTAAAGTGAAATTTGGACATTTTCGAGTACAACTTCTAAGGTGCATTCGACTTTTGGGACAATGTTCAAGATTGTTTTAGCTATGATGTTTGTTTAATATTTGTTGCAATAATTGTACACGTGGGTATCATAGACAAAAAAGGGAGTGCATGTTTGTTTTTATGAAATTGACGAAAGGTTGGATTTTTGATTTAAAAATTAATAAAGATGTACTATAACTTTACAAGTCTGATTTTATTACATAATTTAGAAGTGAACTTATACCTTGTATAGTTAAAACTAGAATTTTCTTTTGATGCGTGTATAGTCGAGTAGACCCTTTTTGATTGTTGTATACTTGATATGTGTCATAATTTAATTTGCATTATGTCTAAACGAATACAGACTTTGAATATTTATCAACTTTGTAGAATAGCTTTATGACCGTTAGCTTTTTGTTTCTTTTAGTTGATTTATATGGCTGGTGTGTTGAAACTTAAACATTCGCTAATAGGGAAGCTGTTAATCCCGGTTATCCTGTAGTGCGGTCTCAAGGGGAGCCGATATCAGATTTAAGTTTTGAATAGCTTAAAAGGAACAATATTTTTATAGATTACTCTGTAGAGAAACGTGTTTATGAGTATGATGGTTTAACAGGAGGAACGGTGAATAGTGTGATGGTGCTGACAGGGAAAGATATACATCTGTAAAATGTCTGAATGCTATTGCATTCCAACCTTTACTTGATGCATCAAAAGGAAAGTGTTGAAGAAAACATCTCATGTACAAACGTGATCACCGAGTACGGCTGCTTAAAATTGGCTGTGGGACTGAGGCAGTTTCATTCTTAACTATAACTTGCATGTCGCGTTTACTTACTTTTCCATAGAAAGAGGTGCATAGTTTACTACCAAGTGCTGCGTTGATGACAAATGCAATAAGTTAATTGTCATTCAGTTTAACATTTACAGATACGAGTAATGTTGCTGGTACATGTACATGATTGTATGTTTGTTATTAGGGGTATGGTCAGTAACGTTTAGATGGTTTGATGGTTCAATTAGATATTTTTAGTATCTTGAATTTGAGGCCGATAAATTAAATTATGATCAAACTTGACAGTTGGACAACTACAACATATTTTATTTATGTTAATAAAATAAAAAAATGAAAGGGAAAACAGTGCATGATATAGCATGTTGTAATGTGTAATGGTTTGTTTGTCTGCTCTTCGGTGTTTTACTAAGTGAAAAATTACAAATATGGCTAACCTTGTTATGCAAGAAAAGAAAGGTGTCACTATTGTGAAAGAGAGGGCCATTACATGGCAGATTGATTTGAGATAGTTAAAGAAGGAATGCTGTAAAGCATGTTTTGTAATGTTTGTGTTACTTTTTCAGGGTAATTTTAATATTAAAAGATTAATAATATTTATTTCAATTTTTGGATATGCAACCTTTGACTCAAGGGACACTGAAGCCCTAGTGATTTTATTTTCACGCGGGCCAAGGGTTGAGTATCCACCTCTGTAATTTTCCTGTTGGGTGTGAATACAAAACAAAGAAAAAGAAAAAAGACAAGAAAATCTATTTGTCTCTTAGGTTTGATTTTTATCCAAGAAATTGCGTTAGAAGATAGAAGGCGAAAGCTATCTACATGTGGTCAGAATGGGAATTTTCTTCCGTTTTTTGAAGAAAAGGGAAAAAAAAGCGAACACAAGTGAGCTGAGATAATTACAGAGGTGAATAGGCTCAACCCTTGTCCCGCATCTTGGCTGCTTCAGTGCGTTATTCAAAGGCTAGTGTCTGTGTCAACCTAGGTGACTAGCGGTTTAAAGACCCCTTATAATTTTGTAGCTTGGAATATCAATTTGAATTAAAATGAATGGAAAAAATATAGGCACATTGAAAAAAGTTTAACTTGGTTAAAATTGGTGCTGATATTAAAGTTTTGTCATACACTTTCATGAAATTCATTGTGAAAACTCTTTCAAAAAGGATATGTAATACTTGAGAGGTTGGTGAGTGTGAACCTCCATATATAGTTTTACCGAGAACAGCTGAACTAATAAAACCCAGATTTAGACACGATAAAAGATTTCTAACTTAACATTGATGCTTGAGGTACCACGTTTGTTGGTAAGGAATGACTTGATTACGTCAGTCGGATGATTTTTTTTGGTACGACCATATTTTCTATGTGTAAAATCTTGAAAATATTTTGGGTGCACTTTGATGGATATTTAATTGTAGACAATTGTTTTCGAATTCAAGACTACTGCTTTTGTCTATAAAGCAACTGACATGGTAGCAACAAGCTTCAGTCCTTGTTGACAGTTCATTGATGATAGGTGTGTTGCCGAATCGGATTTTTTATATTCAAAATTATGTGCAGGATGGCTTATATTTCCAATTTATTTTCATGGTTATTATTTTGCTTACATGTTTGAATCGAGGGTTAACTAAAAAGTGTTGTTGATTACTTGTTGGTTAATCAGTAAGGGCTCTCGGTGTTTTTACATAGAAAGATAAATGATTAAAAGTTTTTCAATTCAGCCGGTAAGCATTTTCAAGTGCTCTTTATATACTAGTACAATTTTGAATTGCATGCGGTTGGTTAAAGTCCCACAGGTTAAAGTTGTCATTTCTTTACCTGTAATTGGTATAGAAAGTTGAAGTTTTATTGATTCGGTCGCTTGATTGTTTAAAGCCTAGGTCTGTAAGGACATAATCAACATTTGGGTTTGATTAAAACCGCCGTTGTTTATTTATATTTCTTAGTGCTTTAATGGGTGTTTCGTACCCCCAATGTTTGAATAAGACCCTGTAATACCACAAACGAGTACTCGAGTTTGGGATGGACACGTGTTTGGTATGCCTTGCTTTTAAAGTTCTGATTTTCTGTTTTCATGTTTCTTTAAAGTGTTTTATTGGCTGGAGAGATATTGCCATCTGTAGGTTTTTCCCATTTTTTTAAGGTTGGATTGTAATGCGATGCAGATGTAACATTTTCCAAAATATGATTGCAAAGAATGACGTTTAGAGAACAGTACACTTGTCTGGTGGAAGGTCATCAGCAAGTCCACTTCCGGTCCCATTTCGCTACTGCATCAAAATCAGCTTGACAATTTGAGGCAGTCACCCTGGAATTTAACTGGCATGTATATGATAATTACTGTCAGCAGCAAATAATCTTAGTTTGTTATGAACAAGATAATCTGGAAAGTAGTTAATAAAGGCCAAGAATAAGATTGGACCTAAGATAGTACCTTGTGGAACTCCATAGGTGAATGGGAATTTGTTCGATGATTTTCCCTCCAGAACAATTGTCTGAGTACGGTCGGAGAGAAATACAGAGATCCAATTAAATGTGTTTCCATTGATGCTAATATGAATCGATTTAATCTGTAAAGTTAGTAATGATTTGAAAATTTGTCAGATGTTTTGCGAAGTCTACTATTACGAGTTCTGTTAATGTATTTAAAGTGCTCGAATGAAAGAGAAGTTGCAATTGTGTTTCACAAGATCGACATTACCGAAAGCCATGTAGGGGGTCTTACAAGATGTTATTGGATTCCAGATGTTTCATGTTTGAGGTGACTGTATGCTCCATTAACTTGCAGCAAATACAAGTAAACGGTTTGGTCTTTAGTTGACCGGTTTATGTTTGTCCCCCTTTTTGCATGCTGGTGCGACTCTAGCATGTTTCCAGTTGTAAGTGGTAATTCCGGTGATGTAAGATTTTTGGAAAATTAGGCAAAGAATTGATGCAATTTGTGTCTGCATTTCTTTGAGTAAACGGCAAGTGATGTTAACTGGACCTGTAGCTTTATAAGGGTTAATCTCGTTTAATAGCTTTTCGATTCCTTTTAATTGATGTGATATGTAAGCTACTGATTTTATAATGTGTGTTGATGCCCTTGTTTGGTATTTCTCAGGGTAATTCTTCGTTACTTCGTTTGGTCCTGTTTTATCTAAAATATACGGTCTAATTTTACAGCGTGATAATTGAGTTATCTGAACAAAAATGTTTAAGTCAACCAATCTAATAAGCTGATTATTCCCTCGATAGTTAGTGGAGTGCTTCGGTACTGACATGATTAAACAAACTTTACTAAAATTGTCCGTTTATAAATTTTGAAATTATTATGAAACTAAGGTTTCAACTCCCTCAGGCAAAGTTGGCTTTAGATGAATTTGGCTATTTATTTTAGGTATTTTTAACATATAGCTCTTCAACGATTTTCGGTACTTATACATCTTCGGATTTCAAATGTTTGGCTTTGAGCGTTCCTGATGAAGGTAAATCCAGAAAAGCGCTTCGGACGCAATAAATTATTAAACGTGTTGTTTTATATTTTTACATCACTGGGTCGATACCTCTGCTGGTGGACTATCAGTCCCCGAGGGTATCATCAGCTCAGTAGTCAGTGCTTCGGTACTGACATGATTAAACAAACTTTACTAAAATTGTCCGTTTATAAATTTTGAAATTATTATGAAACTAAGGTTTCAACTCCCTCAGGCAAAGTTGGCTTTAGATGAATTTGGCTATTTATTTTAGGTATTTTTAACATATAGCTCTTCAACGATTTTCGGTACTTATACATCTTCGGATTTCAAATGTTTGGCTTTGAGCGTTCCTGATGAAGGTAAATCCAGAAAAGCGCTTCGGACGCAATAAATTATTAAACGTGTTGTTTTATATTTTTACATCACTGGGTCGATACCTCTGCTGGTGGACTATCAGTCCCCGAGGGTATCATCAGCTCAGTAGTCAGTGCTTCGGTACTGACATGATTAAACAAACTTTACTAAAATTGTCCGTTTATAAATTTTGAAATTATTATGAAACTAAGGTTTCAACTCCCTCAGGCAAAGTTGGCTTTAGATGAATTTGGCTATTTATTTTAGGTATTTTTAACATATAGCTCTTCAACGATTTTCGGTACTTATACATCTTCGGATTTCAAATGTTTGGCTTTGAGCGTTCCTGATGAAGGTAAATCCAGAAAAGCGCTTCGGACGCAATAAATTATTAAACGTGTTGTTTTATATTTTTACATCACTGGGTCGATACCTCTGCTGGTGGACTATCAGTCCCCGAGGGTATCATCAGCTCAGTAGTCAGTGCTTCGGTACTGACATGATTAAACAAACTTTACTAAAATTGTCCGTTTATAAATTTTGAAATTATTATGAAACTAAGGTTTCAACTCCCTCAGGCAAAGTTGGCTTTAGATGAATTTGGCTATTTATTTTAGGTATTTTTAACATATAGCTCTTCAACGATTTTCGGTACTTATACATCTTCGGATTTCAAATGTTTGGCTTTGAGCGTTCCTGATGAAGGTAAATCCAGAAAAGCGCTTCGGACGCAATAAATTATTAAACGTGTTGTTTTATATTTTTACATCACTGGGTCGATACCTCTGCTGGTGGACTATCAGTCCCCGAGGGTATCATCAGCTCAGTAGTCAGTGCTTCGGTACTGACATGATTAAACAAACTTTACTAAAATTGTCCGTTTATAAATTTTGAAATTATTATGAAACTAAGGTTTCAACTCCCTCAGGCAAAGTTGGCTTTAGATGAATTTGGCTATTTATTTTAGGTATTTTTAACATATAGCTCTTCAACGATTTTCGGTACTTATACATCTTCGGATTTCAAATGTTTGGCTTTGAGCGTTCCTGATGAAGGTAAATCCAGAAAAGCGCTTCGGACGCAATAAATTATTAAACGTGTTGTTTTATATTTTTACAGAGCATGTCAATGTACAAACTTGGAATCTTGTTAAAAAGATTATGAAATGATTATTTAAAAACTAAAGTATGTGTCAGATTTCTCATAGAATGAGCTGCAAGATTCAAAAATATATATCAGAAACAAATCAAATATGTGATGATAGTTGTCAAGTTACCAGGATTATAATTTAATACGCCAGACGTGCGTTTCTTCTATGTAAGACTAATCAGTGACGCTCAGATCAAAATAGTTAGAAAGGCAAACAAATACAAAGTTGAAGAGCATGCATTGAGAACCCAAAATTCCAAAAAGTTGTGCCAAGAACGACTAAAATAATCTATGCCTGAGATAAGAAAATCCTTGGTTTTTCGAACATTAACAGAAAATTTATAAAAATAACCATATAATTGATATTCCCGTTGAAACCGAGCTGCTGACTACCTTACTAGTAATACTCTCGTGGACCAAACGTTCATCTGCAGTGGATTCGACCATGTGGTGTAAAATGAAATTAATGAATGATAAGAACTATATGCCTTAAGATTTCTACATGAATAGACGTGATTATCATATTATGCAATTCGAATTGCGTATATTATAATTTACAAGGGTTTCTGCTATATCAACATTATCAACTCAACAGTTCTTGAGAACCTGAGATTAATTCCAGTTTTTGGTGGGGTTCGTGTTCTAAGTCTTTAGTTTTCAATGTTGTGTGTCTATTATTTGTCTGTTTGTCTTTTTCTCTTTAAGCCATGGCGTTGTCAGTTTTTTATCTATGAGATGGACTGTCCCTTTGGTAACTTTTGCCCTCTTTTTGAATAAAAAAACTGTCTGTTTGTCAGATGTTCAGATTCCTTGTTTTTTTCTATGTATAAGAAGTTAGCAGCCGGTTCGTTAATCTATATTCGATATTCAATATCCTAGCGGCTGCTAACAGTCGGTTCGATATTCAAAATTTAGTTGAAAATCATAAAAAAAAACAAAAAAACTTTATAACATTAAAAGCATGATTTTCATAGACTAATTAAGAAGACTCATAAGATACGCACGAAAATGTTAATGACCTATTCAAGCGGTAGTAAATTCTCGTTGTTCTATATAAACCCTTCTCTAATTTGCATATTTGTCTCTATGTTAAATAGATTTTTATCACTTGAACGACCTCAAAGATGTCTGTTACATACATGTCTGATATAAGTCCTTTTAGTCACTTGTGTATCTACCTAATAATTAAATGTCTGCATAACATTAGATTGAGAGATCACGGAGCTCTCGCCATTACCCTGTGCCCTTTGTCCTAAAACTTTGACAACTTTTAGCTGAAAAGTGGCAATCTAAGCCATTCGTAGATAACGAAGATGAAATTATTCTGGGAAATCCTTTCGAAACAATCTTTATATATACAGAGTCTATGAATAAGTCGAATTTTATTGACATTGAAAGAACAGGTGGGTCTCGCTGTCAGTTAAGCGGTCTCATGTAGGTTTTTGCTTTATATTTTGAATATCCAACTGGTACTTTGGGCCCTCCGTAAACATAGAAGACATGAAGTGTTCCCTTATTCCTTTTAGTCACGTGTGTATCTACCTATTGACTAGCTGTCTGCTTAATATCAGGCAGATTGATAAAATCTATATTACATAAAGACAAATATGCAACAGTGAACTTACATAAGTATGGATAAGTGTTGATATTCGAGGACAACGAGAGTTTAAGACAACTTGAAGGGGTCATAAAACGATTTCCACTCTTTTCATTCCTTTCATCAATAAAAATCATCCTTTTAATTTTAACAAATATTTTTTTTTTTAATCATTTTCAAGTAAATTCAAATATGTAACCGAATGCTAGCAGCCGGTTGGATATTGAATATCGAATATCGAATGAAGAGCCGGCTGCTAACTTCACATTCATTATGTTTACTTACAATACAGGGTAAAAAGTAAAATCACAAAAATACTGAACTCAGAGGAAAATCTAATCGGAAAGTCCATAATCACTAGGCAAAAACAAATGACAAAACACATCAAAAACGAATGGACAAGAACTGTTATATTCCTGACTTGGTACAGGAATTTTCAAATTTTTCAATTTTTAAAGTCTTTTGCCCCATATATCATTATATATACTTTCTTTTCATATAATAGCTCATAAAACGGCCAATACCAAAATTTTAAGAAGATTTTAGATTTCTTTCCTTACGATTTGAGATTCAAATATTGCCATTGCTTAATATAAAGTAAAAGTCCAAGTCAGCATTTTCCCGCCATTTTTTTACAAACAAATACCCCGGTAAAAGTAAAGTAATACAAAACGAACTTAATTTGAAAAACTACTTATCAAATGACCAAATCAAAAAATAAACTGACAACGCCATGGCTTAAAATGAAAAAGACAAACAGACAAAAAATAGACCACATGACACAACATGGAAAACTAAAGGATAAGCAACACGAACCCCACCAAAAACTAGGGGTGTTCTCAGGTGCTGCGGAAGGGTAAGCAGATCTTGCTCCACATATGGCATCCGTCGTGTTTCTTTTATGATAACAAATCCGGAAAATAGTTTAATTCGGGTGGTTACATTCATGAAGGGGAGGGGATCGTAGTTAATTGTGAGCAGCAACCCTCTATCAAGAAAATCATCATAGGAAATGTAAGCACGGGATTAAATTGCACGTATTCAGGATTTCAAAAATATCCAAAAAGCAATTCTGAATAATACGTTAGAATGTATCAAAAGGTAAAATCACAAAAATACTGAACTTAGTGGAAAATTTATTCGGAAAGGTCATCATCACATGGCAAAATCAAATAACAAAACGCATCAAAAACGAATTGACAAGAACTGTGATATTCCTGACTTGGTACAGGCATTTTCAAATGTATAAAATGGTGGATTAAACCTGGGTTTATAGTGCTAACCCTCTCACTATGATGACAGTCTCATCAAATTCCGTTATATTTACAACGATGCATTAACTAAACTCAATAAATAAAGTAGTGAAAATATGGGTACAGAAGACTTCATCGTATAACAATTTTAAAAGGAACAATTTAACAGAACCCAAGTGAAAACAAATTTCCCCTTTTTTAGTGAAAAGCAAATTGTACGTAAATTTTACAGATGCCATCACGAGATGGTTGACCGTTTTGGAATATCCGCTTTTACAGATGATAGCGGATCTGCTCCTTATGTCATAATTGCAATAAAGTTCCCTTTTCACGAATGCGATCTACTGAATTAAACCTAATACCGAGTGTGTACTAGCAGGGGCTGCAAGGGGGATGCGCATGTGAAGCAGAATCTGCATACCCTTCCAGAGCTCCTGCGATCACGCCACTATTTGGTGGGGTTCGTGTTCCTTAGTCTTTAGTATTTTACGTGATGTCTTGTGTACTATTATGTATTTGTTTGTCTTTTTATCTTTTAGCCATGGCGTTGTTGGTTTATTTCCGATCTGTAATTATGAATGTCCTTATGTTATCTTTTACCCCTCTTAATACATATTAGGGTAATTAAAACCGGTATACGTATTATAACACATTTAATGTGTAACTAATTATGAACTGGATAAACATATTAAAAGGTTGATACAAACACGTCCTTAGTCTCTTTACTTTGGCAAAATGAAAACATTTTACTAAGTTTATTAAACAAAAATGGTCAACGCCTTTTTAGATATTATGTTAATGGAGAGATACAAATGCATCACTGATATTCATACCTTTGTACAACAAAAAAAACCCACAAGAATTACTGAAATTTTTCGCTATCACAGTTTTTGAAAGGACAAAACTGAAATGTTGACAATGTGTAGGCTGCTGAGATAATATCAACTAGCCTACATAATTGGTCATAGAGTTTATAACTTATCAAAATCATTGTACATTTGTTGGTGTAAAATATATCAAAATGTCAAGACGTTATATATGTTATATCAAATGAAGTTGATATATAAGACTTTGTATTTCATGAAATAAGAACTGTACAATAATAAATACTATTTTAAGACAATAAAACAATAAATAAATCATAAATACACAATGTTAAGACGGAGGTGTGTAATATATATTATAAAAATCACTACCCTTTGTAAATTATTTTATCACGTTTACTGCATATATTGTGTTTTTCAGATAACATAAAATCAATTATCAGGATAATTCTTTCATTGAACATGCATCTACCTTATAAACTTTTCGTGTTTGTGACATGTCCAATTAAAAAAAACGGAGGATGAAGGTAAGTTATAAAAAGTGATCTAACAACTTTAAAAAGGTTTGAATGTCAGAATCAACCCGGCCGACACCATATTTCAATGAAATATGCTCCAAGGCATAAAATAATGACCTGTGTGAGGTCATTATTTTCCTAGAAATAAATACAATCTATATAAAAAAGAAGATGTGGTATGATTACCAATGAGACAACTATCCACAAAAAACCAAAATGACTCAGACATTAACAACTATAGGTCACCGTACGGCCTTCAACAATGAGCAAAGCCCATACCGCATAGTCAGCTATAAAAGGCCCCGATAAGACAATGTAAAACAATTCAAACAAGAAAACTAACGGCCTTATTTATGTAAAAAAAATGAGCGAAAAACAAATATGTAACACATAAACAAACGACAACCACTGAATATACAGGCTCCTGACTTGGGACAGGCACATAAATAAATAATGTGGCGGGGTCAAATATGTTAGCGGGATCCCAACCCTCCCCTAACCTGGGACAGTGGTATAACAGTACAACATAAGAAGGAACTATAAAAATAAGTTGAAAAAGGCTTAACTCATCAGATGGACAAAAATATAAGTGGATTTACTTCAAAATAATATTGTGTGATAGTTTTTTGTTGCCGATATGGGAATTCATTTTTAAAGTTCAATTGATAATAGGTGTAAAAGAAATCGTCATTGCCCGCATTTTAATTTTAGAAGCAAATAACGTGAAGTTTTGTTAATTTATCGCTACAATACAGCAACATAATTATATATGTAAAATGAGTTTTAATGTAGACTTTCATAAAAAGTCAGATTTAACGTATTCATGTGTAAGATTTTAAAAATCTTATTGAGTCACACTGCATAGGTTGATTGCATATCAATAAATAATGCGATGTTCATTTCCTTTTATAATGTTATTCATAAAATAAAAGAGAGATACCCGTAAAATAACATTTTCTTCAGCGGACATTTAACGTATTTTGATATGCTGTCTAAAAAGTAAATTAACAAAAAACTCCAAGGAAAATTCCAAACGTAAAGTTCCTTATCAAATGGCAAAATAAAAAGATCCAACACATCAAACGAATGGAAAACAACTGTCATACTCCTTACTAGGTACACGCATTTCCTTATGTAGAAACTGGTAGATTAAAAATGTTTTTTAATAGTTGGCTTAATTAATTCTCACTTGTATGATATAGACGCATATTATTCCGTTGTATTAACAACAATGTGTGAACAAAACAAACAGTCATAATAGGTAGAAATGTTAAAATAGGGGAACACCAGTCAATAGTTATCAAAGGTACCAGGATTATAATTTAGTACGCCAGACGCGCGTTTCCTCTATATAAGACTCATCAGTGACGCTCATATCAAAATATTTATATTGCAAAAAAAGGTACAAAGTTGGAGAGCATAGATAATCCAAAATTCCAAAAAGTTGTGCCAAATACGGCTACGGTAATCTATGCCTGGGATAAGAAAATCCTTAGTTTTTCGAAAAATTTAAAGTTTTGTAAAAAGGAAATTCCTATGTTTTATAATTTTAATAACTATATTCCTATATCTATAAAAAGAAACAAACATATCAACAAAGAAGACTACAATGGCATATAAACAAAGCACATATGCAAAAATGAAAGACAAGAATACGAAAAATGAATATTGCACAATAACAACAATGACAGGTTGAGAAGTACCAAGCCTATAACACGTAATTAAGATGATAATAAAGTCAGTACCTATCATCTATACTTCAAGCCTATCATACATTATTTTTACAGATGGTAAGGAATATGTAGGTCTTGGTCTGTTTCGAGTAAGTTTTTTTTAGGGAAGTACTAGACAAACTTTGAAATAATCCTTGTTCATCAACGTCCTGCTCATAAACTGGTGACCTTTTATAAAGTTGGACTGTTAATATAATTATATTCATGTTATATGAATAATTCAAAATTTGGTGACTATGTCAAACGCATCTATCCCATTGAACTAGAGATAAAGGATACAACAGATACAGTTAAGTCGGCCTCATATCTTGACTTACATCTAGAAATTGACACTGAGGCTCGATTGAAAACAAAACTTTACGACAAAAAAGATGATTTCAGCTTTCTATTTGTGAACTTTCCATTTCTAAGTAGCAGCATTCCAGCAGCACCTGCATACGGTGTATATATCTCCCAATTAATACGATATTCCCGTGCTTGCATTTCCTATCATGATTTTCTTGATGGAGGGTTTGTTGCACACAAGCTAATAAATCAAGAGTTCCATATGCTGAAGTTAAAATCATCTCTTCGTAAATTTTACGGACGCCATCACGAGTTGGTTGACCGTTATGGAATAACCGTTTCACAAATGATATCGGATATGTTCCTTACGTCTCAACTACAATCCCTTCCCTTTCATAAATGTGACCTACCGTATTAGACTATTCACCGGATTTATTATCTCATAAGCAACACGACGGATGCCACATGTGGAGCAGGATCTGCTTATCCTTCCGGAGCATCTGAAATCACCACGGATGTCAAGTTGGTTCAATATTCAACATTCAACATTCAACATTCAAATTTTTTTTTTTTTTTTTAATTTTTTTTTTCTCGTATCCATTTTCAACATTCAACATTCGATTTCAACATTCAACATTCGATTTCAATATTCAACATTCAACATTCAAAATTTTTTTTTTTTTTTTTTTTTCGTATCCATTTTCAACATTCAACATTCGATTTCAATATTCAACATTCAACATTCAAATTTTTTTTTTTTTTTTTTCTCATTCAAATTTTTTTTTTTTTTTTCTCGTATCCATTTTCAACATTCAACATTTGATTTCAACATTCAACATTCGATTTCAATATTCAACATTCAACATTCAATTTTCAACATTCAACATTCGATTTCAACATTCAACATTCAACATTCGATTTCAACATTCAACATTCAACATTCGATTTCAACATTCAACATTCGATTTCAATATTCAACATTCAACATTCAAAATTTTTTTTTTTTTTTTTTTTTTTTCGTATCCATTTTCAACATTCAACATTCGATTTCAATATTCAACATTCAACATTCAAATTTTTTTTTTTTTTTTTTCTCATTCAAATTTTTTTTTTTTATTTTCTCGTATCCATTTTCAACATTCAACATTTGATTTCAACATTCAACATTCGATTTCAATATTCAACATTCAACATTCAATTTTCAACATTCAACATTCGATTTCAACATTCAACATTCAACATTCGATTTCAACATTCAACATTCAACATTCGATTTCAACATTCAACATTCGATTTCAATATTCAACATTCAACATCCAATTTTTTTTTTTTTTTTTTTTTTCGTATCCATTTTCAACATTCAACATTCGATTTCAACATTCAACATTCGATTTCAATATTCAACATTCAACATTCAAAATTTTTTATTTTTTATTTGTTTTTCTCATTCAAATTTTTTTTTTTTTTTTTCTCGTATCCATTTTCAACATTCAACATTTGATTTCAACATTCAACATTCGATTTCAATATTCAACATTCAACATTCAATTTTCAACATTTAACATTCGATTTCAACATTCAACATTCGATTTCAATATTCAACATTCAACATTCAATTTTTTTTTTTTTTTTTTTTTTTTTTATCGTATCCATTTTCAACAATCAACATTCGATTTCAACATTCAACATTCGATTTCAACATTCAACATTCGATTTCAATATTCAACATTCAACATTCAAAATTTTTTTTTTTTTTTTTTTCTCATTCAACAATGTTCAAATTTTTTTATTTTTTTTTCTCATTCAAAATTTTTTTTTTTTTTTTTTCTCTTACCCATTTTCAACATTCAACATTTGATTTCAACATTCAACATTCGATTTCAATATTCAACATTCAACATTCAATTTTCAACATTCAACAATTCAACATTCGATTTCAACATTCAACATTCGATTTCAATATTCAACATTCAACATTCAAATTTTTTTTTTTTTTTTTTTTTCTCATTCAAATTTTTTTTTCTTTTTTTTCTCGTATCCATTTTTTTCAATAGTCAACATTCGATTTCAACATTCAACATTCGATTGCAATATTCAACATTCAACATTCGATTGCAATATTCAACATTCAACATTTTTTTTTTCTCGTATCCATTTTCAACATTCAATTTTTTTATTTATTTTTCTTCTCGTATCGATTTTCAACATTCAACATTCGATTTCAACATTCAACATTCAACATTCAACATTCAACATTCGATTTCAACATTCGATTTTCCACTTTCAACATTCGTTTTCAACATTCAATATTCGTTTTCAACATTCGATTTTCCACTTTCAACATTCGTTTTCAACATTCAACATTCGTTTTCAACATTCGATTTTCAACTTTCAACATTCGTTTTCAACATTCAACATTCGTTTTCAATATTCAACATTCGTTTTCAACATTCAACATTCGTTTTTAACATTCGATTTTCAACTTTCAACATTCATTTTCAACTTTCAACATTCGATTTCAACATTCAACATTCGTTTTCAACATTCAACATTCGTTTTCAACATTCAACATTCGTTTTCAACATTCGATTTTCAACTTTCAACATTCGTTTTCAACATTCAACATTCGTTTTCAACATTCGATTTTTAACTTTCAACATTCGTTTTCAACATAACTGTCATTTGATTTTCAACTTTCAACATTCGATTTCAACATTCAACATTCGTTTTCAACATTCAACATTCGTTTTCAACATTTAACATTCGTTTTCAACATTCGATTTTCAACATTCAAATTTTTTTTTTTTTTTTTTCTCATTCAAATTTTTTTTTTTTATTTTCTCGTATCCATTTTCAACATTCAACATTTGATTTCAACATTCAACATTCGATTTCAATATTCAACATTCAACATTCAATTTTCAACATTCAACATTCGATTTCAACATTCAACATTCAACATTCGATTTCAACATTCAACATTCAACATTCGATTTCAACATTCAACATTCGATTTCAATATTCAACATTCAACATCCAATTTTTTTTTTTTTTTTTTTTTTTCGTATCCATTTTCAACATTCAACATTCGATTTCAACATTCAACATTCGATTTCAATATTCAACATTCAACATTCAAAATTTTTTATTTTTTATTTTTTTTTCTCATTCAAATTTTTTTTTTTTTTTTTTCTCGTATCCATTTTCAACATTCAACATTTGATTTCAACATTCAACATTCGATTTCAATATTCAACATTCAACATTCAATTTTCAACATTTAACATTCGATTTCAACATTCAACATTCGATTTCAATATTCAACATTCAACATTCAATTTTTTTTTTTTTTTTTTTTTTTTTTATCGTATCCATTTTCAACAATCAACATTCGATTTCAACATTCAACATTCGATTTCAACATTCAACATTCGATTTCAATATTCAACATTCAACATTCAAAATTTTTTTTTTTTTTTTTTTTCTCATTCAACAATGTTCAAATTTTTTTATTTTTTTTTCTCATTCAAAATTTTTTTTTTTTTTTTTTCTCTTACCCATTTTCAACATTCAACATTTGATTTCAACATTCAACATTCGATTTCAATATTCAACATTCAACATTCAATTTTCAACATTCAACAATTCAACATTCGATTTCAACATTCAACATTCGATTTTAATATTCAACATTCAACATTCAAATTTTTTTTTTTTTTTTTTTTTCTCATTCAAATTTTTTTTTCTTTTTTTTCTCGTATCCATTTTTTTCAATAGTCAACATTCGATTTCAACATTCAACATTCGATTGCAATATTCAACATTCAACATTCGATTGCAATATTCAACATTCAACATTTTTTTTTTCTCGTATCCATTTTCAACATTCAATTTTTTTATTTATTTTTCTTCTCGTATCGATTTTCAACATTCAACATTCGATTTCAACATTCAACATTCAACATTCAACATTCAACATTCGATTTCAACATTCGATTTTCCACTTTCAACATTCGTTTTCAACATTCAATATTCGTTTTCAACATTCGATTTTCCACTTTCAACATTCGTTTTCAACATTCAACATTCGTTTTCAACATTCGATTTTCAACTTTCAACATTCGTTTTCAACATTCAACATTCGTTTTCAATATTCAACATTCGTTTTCAACATTCAACATTCGTTTTTAACATTCGATTTTCAACTTTCAACATTCATTTTCAACTTTCAACATTCGATTTCAACATTCAACATTCGTTTTCAACATTCAACATTCGTTTTCAACATTCAACATTCGTTTTCAACATTCGATTTTCAACTTTCAACATTCGTTTTCAACATTCAACATTCGTTTTCAACATTCGATTTTTAACTTTCAACATTCGTTTTCAACATAACTGTCATTTGATTTTCAACTTTCAACATTCGATTTCAACATTCAACATTCGTTTTCAACATTCAACATTCGTTTTCAACATTTAACATTCGTTTTCAACATTCGATTTTCAACTTTCAACATTCGTTTTCAACATTCAACATTCGTTTTCAACATTCAACATTCGTTTTCAACATTCGATTTTCAACTTTCAACATTCGTTTTCAACATTCAACATTCGTTTTCAATATTCAACATTCGTTTTCAACATTCAACATTTGTTTTCAACATTCGATTTTCAACTTTCAACATTCGATTTCAACATTCAACATTCAACATTCGTTTTCAACATTCGATTTTCAACATTCAACATTCGTTTTCAACATTCGATTTTCAACTTTCAACATTCGTTTTCAGCATTCATCATTCATTTTCAACATTCAGCATCCGATATCTGTGTATATTTGAGTCCATTTGTTTTTCATTTTGAAATATCAAAATAAAAAAAATAAAAAACGAGAATGTTTCCATTGTTCGGTTTTGATTTCTCGAAACCCAAAATGAAAAACAAGTGTTTTCGTTTTTTGTGTTTTATTTTTCTAAAACCAAAACGGAAAACGAAAGTGTTTTCATTTTTTGTTTTTTATTTCACTAAAAACCAATTAAAAATGAAAATAAATTTTAAAGTGCAAGTTTCCATTTTTCGTTTTCGAATTTACTCAAAAAGAGATTAGTATTCAATTTCAATTATTAGCCGATTTATAATGGAAACAGTTTTCCTTTCTAGTTTCAGATTCTTTGTAAATTCTGCCACAGGAGGGCATTGTAAACCCTCCCATGATGGTACAACATAATGTAGACAAAATAAACCGCATGACTTCTGAATTGACATACGGTGATAAAATAATCAAAGACTTTCAAATTACCTTGTTCATACCTTTGATAAATAATAAATTATCATATTTAAATATTAAACGATTCACAAATTTAAATTGTACAATATAATATTAAGATTCATAAAGATGGTACAAATAAATAGATTTGTTACAACATGACACTTATAAGGGAGGTAATTACTTTTTAAAACTGACAAGAAAACTAGCCAAGTCGTTAAAGTATACATGCACAGCGGTTGTCAGATCAAAAGTCTTTAATAACAATCAGGAACCGGGTGCGTGAACTTTACTTTTAAGTTTAGAAAGGTCGATCTAAGATTATTAGAATTGATGACCAACGTCCATCTGCCAGTATTGTCAGTACCGTGAACATCGAGGACGATAATATGTTTTGCTTGATAGATTGATTAAAAAACAATTTCCCGCAATTTCACAATTCAAACCTGGACAAGCATTCAATTATTTTGGCATTCGAAGCCTATAGGGTTTTTGTTTTGCTTATTTGTGAAGGCTACATATATGGTGACCTGAACTAGAGGGCGTTGTTGGGGTATTATGTTATTGAGAATAGTTGACAAAAAATATAAATTATAGAGACAATGGACCAAGAAATAAATAAAAAAGCTAGAATAATGGTGTAAAATATAAAGAGAAGAGAATAATTGGCAAAAAGTATGAAGAATAGAGAAAAATGGCCTAAAATATCAAAGAATACAGAAATTAAGAACCATGAATTCAGACCATCATACTAGTTGCCTTAATCAATGTTAGTTTGTCTCTGGGAGATTTGTATTGGTTATCATACGGTTTCTCTTTATTTCGATGTCTATTAATTAAGATACGAGCTTTCATTATTTGCCAACATATTACATATCACATTATAACAAACTACCATAGATTTGTGGGTTACTGTTCTGCATAAAACCACATTGGAGGCCACTTTTTTTTCAAGTGGACTTCAGCTAACCACCCTACCCTGCCATTACCGAAAAGATTATAAAACACATTTCAACGGCCATACATTTGTCCGCACAATGTGTAAAGGGGAGCTGGGTAGGCTAGCTGATGTCTACTGGAGAAAAAAATTTAGGTTGTTATTTGGCTTATTTTATTTTCAAAAGATATGACCAAAGTCGGGGTCGGACACCCAACCCAACCCTTACCGAAAATATAATAAAAATTGTCCGCACTAGTAGTACTGCAACCACAGGTCATTTTTTAAAACTTTAATGGTCCGGAAGAACACACACCTAAATTATATATCGACGGAAAGAGGAAAACATATACAATAAGAAAAATTGGGTCGTAAAAATCCAGAGTGGTCACAATTTTGTGAAATTGAGGTTAAAGGTCAGACCTAAAAATATCAATAATTCAACCACAAGGACAAAAAGGAGAAATATTCTGATATTTATTCAATAGAATGCTACAAAAACAATTCGATCATAAGCATATGCTATAAACGATGTTAAAATGACAATTTGACAACTTATATGAAGAGCTGCCATTACAAAATTTTTTCCATTTAAGGCATAGCAAAAGAAGAAGTGGCCTTGTCCTTTTCACATCCATAAACTTTCATATTGTGTATAGTGTTTCACTAAAGTATATTACAGAATTATTTTCTAAACTATAAAACACCAGTTTATTAAATTATTTCTCTATCTTTGAAAAAAACAAAATTCAAGCGCTGAAACAGTGTTTTTAATTTTGCATCTTTAAAAAGGTTGTGTATTTTGTAAAAAATAGTATCTAGTTATAGATAAATACATATTGTGTATTTGTAAAGTCTAAACAGAGCAGTTATAACACAAAATATACTATAGTCATCCGAGGCGAATGCGAGGTTGAAAACAAATTGGGTGTAAAACAAAGTCAGTTTGGTGCATGAACATTTTTTAGTGGATTAATCCTGGTAAAAAAAGTTAACTCATTATTTTTTTAAGGGAAGGATGAAAAATTACACAATGCAATGCCAATTTTCTAATGTTGTAATTCAAAATCAGTCATGATCCTTATATAACTTTTAAAAGCGATCGACACACGATACCTGAAGTATTCATTAAGGAAGCTGGCTTGTCATGTTTTTGATTTTTTGTCAGATTTTCGGAGTCCTCTGATTTTATCCATTGGACTGCCTTGGAAAAAGATGCCCGGTGACCCCCATTTTTTCTTTTGAAAATCTTTTACATGCATAATGATAAGTCATCTGCAAAAGCCTTATAAAATTTTAATTACTTTTTAACAGTTTTTGAGAACGTCAATTGTCAATGATATAGCTATGAAAAGTCAAGAGAGAATATTTTCCCGCCAAAATTTCAATGGCTCATATCTCAAAAACAAGCACGGTGACCTATATATTTTTTCAGCTCTTTGGATTCCTTTATTGATTCCCTATCAATAGAAACTAGTGTTTTGAAAATTTAATTACTTTGAAACAGAGAAGCGAACTCTTAAATGGGGACATGCATCAATCTCTCAGTCATCATATGCGGATTAAGTACGCGTATAAGCATAACAAGACACTTCCCTTTTTTTATAAGAACAAGTTAGGCGCAGGACAGAGTTTGTTTATAGCACAGTACAAATGCCATCTGGTGCGTAAATACCGTCAAGATTCTGTCAAACTCGTCAGATATAGTCTTACCTTTGCATAGGAAACATAAAAGCAATGCGAGTACAAAGTTTCGATCAATGTTCGTGACCCATATTCCCATATGCATATGCATGATATATCTGCACTGCCAATCCCAAATGTAATTGGGCGAATGTTGCTACAGAAACGATTGAATTTGTAATAGCCATACATTTAAGAATTTTTGTTAAATAAATTTTTAGGGACACTATACGGTTCAGAAGCGCCTTTGTGTTATTTTTCACAAATTAACTAACAAATGAACTTTTGAGCATAGGCTCCGTGTTGAAAACCGGACCGTGACCTATAATGGTTTACCTTAATAAATTGTGACTTGGATGGTGTGTTGTATCATTGACACTCATACCACATCTTCTTAAATCTATTAAGAAGATATGCGGACATCATTTCCATAGAAATACCAAACCGAGGACATAGCTCATAAGAGCACTGGTGCCAGGGTGAAGTAGTTGTTCTTCTTTTAATATACCCTTGATATTTTCAGACACACCTTGGTGTAATTCTGAAAGTCTTAACATAGACTTTGATTTTCCTGCAGCATATATGGCATCCCCTATATAGAGCTAAACTCTATATTTCATATCCCTTGGCCCCACTGTGTCTGAATTGTAAGGTGTCACAATATCTAGTTAGTTCTGGAGTTTGGCAGTTTGTTAAGCATCAGAGACAATCTTGGGTAAATGTGATCGGTATATGTATTTGGTCGTGCTACATGAGAAAGACTTTTTCTTATGGAAGAACAAATCACATCACTAACAATCGTTATTATGAACTGACAGCAAGTTCAAATTCTGATTTTTCAGTAACTGTTTTACTTAATTGCACAGGTGTTGACCTCAATAAGTACATTCACTTGGTTATGCATGGATAAATGATTACTCTCATTAATTAGCACAGCACACCTTAAAAGACTGTCAACACGTTTAAAGGACTCAGTTTTGTGTAGTTTTCTGTTTTTTTTTAAGGTTTTTCTTTTACACAAAAACCCTGTTTTCCTATCCAAACTACGAGATCGTATACAAGTGTCAGGTTGTGAGGATACATGTCGATCAGTTTGATCACATACAGTATATGGATTTCTGTTGTTTCTATTTTAAAGTTCCCCAAGGGTGACTTGGGAAACGAAATATGATCACTTGGTCTTCTCTCGACCGACAGTTAAACGAAGTGGGACGACCGTTTGGCTGTGCGGGATGTATCAAGTTCGCAGTCACGTCCGGTCAGAATGGGGACGTTTAATCCGATGCCTCGTTTCTCTGCACATTAAAAATCCTTGCAACAACTCTTTGAGGGGTCCGTAGGTGGCCTGTTGCAACGGCAAATTCTGTCCCAATCCAATATACCATCATTTTCCAGTGGCAGTCTAAATTTTCCCTACCAATTCCCGAATGACCTCTATTATGACAAAACCTACCTATTGTTTTTATTATTAACTTGTTCTCGTCCTGAAGATGCACGAAATATTTGCCACTGGACGTTAAGCAACCAACAATCAATCAATCAATCTAATTTAAAGACGCACCAATTTTGCCTTCTTGTGCAAGTCTCATAACATCACTGATGATTCGCCCAAGGACAGCAGAATATCAAGAGAAGTTGGTTTTAGCATCACCTTGTCACACACCAAATCTCTGCGAAACTGCAATAGTACTTTTCCCCCGATCACTTGCATGCATATTTATTGCTCTGAGGTTAAACATTTACATACAATGTTTTTTTATACAATATCAACTATAGTCATCATCCTGAAAAACCCTTATCCGAAGGATTTGGTTAACTTTTATGAAAAGTCAAAATTTTATTAACAAAAATATAACTTATTTACAGAAAATACACGAAAGAACTACTATATATATTCAAATCACTCAAAAATAAATAAACTTATCCTACAAAATATTCATAATCACATCGAAACTATCAAATTGATTGTGAAGGAAAAAATAAATTGTGGAGCTGATTGACGGATAGACAAGTTTCGTAATTAAAAAAGGTACAAATGATGTTTTTATTTTTGAGTTTTTGACAAAATTGTTTGGAATTTGCCCAACAAAATTTGCATGCAGTATCGCAATAATATGTTTTGTCCTCTAAAATGTCAAATACTGTTTTTGAATCATATGTTTTCTCGTTTTCAAAGAAAAGGAGCGTTACATTTCTATCTAAATACAGCCAACTTTAAGTCTGAAAGTTTTACTTGGGGATGGTATTATATTTATGTCCGATGATCCTTGATGATATGTGCATAGAAAATATTTACGAAAATAGCGGGAAATTTAACCCAAAAAAATATTTTTGGATTTTAAGGCATCTACTCAAAACCGTAAATTGAGGGGTACCCCATTAAAGGGATAAAATAAAAAAAATGTGACCATGGAAACTTTTTACGACCCGACGGAAATTAAAATATAGATATTATTCTATCATTTAAAACAATTTACAGCTGTGTGTTATTCCGGACCATTAAACTCGTTAACTAAGCGTTTTTTTCGATGTCAGTTGCACGACTATAGGTGCAAAGGGAAGCTTGATAGCAGAGGTTTACAGTAGAAAAAATCCAGGGTGTTGTTCTGCTTAATTTTTTCTTCTAAAGTAGTTCTCAACTTGATGTCGGATACCAAACCCAACCATTACCGGATAGTTAATAAAAACAATTCTGCGGCAAAATACTTTTATCTGCACTAGGCAAAAACGTAAGCTAGAGATATAGGGCCTACTTGATCAAAATTACAAGTTTGGATATAGCTAGGATTATTCTTTTTAAGCTAATGAATAATTTCCTTGCCCACCATACAAGTGATTACAAAATATAAACCTTTGGTCTAATCATAATCAAGCGAAATCCATTATTTCCGAGGTAGAATGTTTTGTAAAATCAGTTTTGTGTGGCCAAAAAAAAGTTAAAATCAAGAGTGCAACTTTCTTTTCTTTTAATGCAGAACAATTATTACTGTTCATGAACTATTTTACAGGATGCCGAGAATATGGAATTTCCGAAAGCTATATATTTCATAGAATAGAGCAATTTGTCATCTTTTAAAAATAATCATAACTATTTACGATTCTATAATTACATTAGATGTAAGTTTCATTATAATACGTTATTCTGATTGGCTAACTGCACATCACATGTTATTCCGTAAACAATTGCATTAGACAATAAAAATTTTCATGCATGATGACACGAGGTCCCACAATAAAGTGCACATGTGAATTAAATAAAACTGGATAAAAATCGTGTTTTCATGATCCTAGCTAAAAAATGTAATTATAAGTATTGAATGCTTCTTTTTGTAACTGTATAGGGTTGTAAAAGCGTTGACCGTGCGTACATTTTTAGAATGAAGCGCTTCCGCGCTTCATACAAAATGTACTTCGGTCAACGCTTTTACACCCCAATAAATTTACAAAATGAAACATTCAATTCTTAAGTAAACACACAAAATTGTTGACTCTTTAAAATATAAAGCGTGCTGCACGCTGTATAAAATACTGAAAGCGGTTTATATTACCTGTATATAACTAATGAACCATAAATGAAATTTAAAAAAAAAATATTAAATGGTGTCTTTGACTACTTAACTGGTGATATAGTGGTTATTTATTAATAAAAACATTTGAAGTACGTTTGAGTCTTATGCAAAATTTGTGTTTATATATCTTTGAAAGCTGGATGCTGCCGACGGGCTGGTTAAGCCTAGTCTTACAAACTCCGCATTTTCATTGCAGCCGATTGCATTGAGTGTGTAGACAAAGGTAATATCATTGGTTACCTTTCTTGTTAAACCGTGAAGTCATTTTTAGGTAAGGTATACTACCCTTCTGTGGAAGAAGCCTAGTCCTACAGGCAGTTTAATTGGTTATATGTCGGACCAGTCTACTCTTATTGGTAGTTTGCCTAACCTAATAATGACTTCACCATACAGCTAATTGTAGCAAGCAATCTAACCAATAATATCACATTTGCCTACACACTCACTGAATCGGCTGTAACGTCTTTACAATTACATGTTGCAACACCTTATAAAATTATTGGGCTACAATAAATGTTTGGAAAATTACGTCAATGTGCTTTCCCAAAGGGTTTTATGCAGAACATTTCCCGGAAATTTATAATGGTAGTTTGTAAAAACAATGTCAAATTCGAAATATAACTGAATAAAGAAGTTACATACATTCAAAAGGTTGAGATATTGAAGGCCAAATAAGTTTTTATATTTCACATTCTTGCGTGTCTTATATATAGTTACCAGACAGTCATTAATATAATTCTAAGGCAAAAGTAAATGCAGAGTTTCATTGGTTAAATGAAGACTACAATACAAATAAAGGATTCTCAAATGATCATTACTTTTGTTAGTAGTACAATGAGCAAATCCCGCAATCAATCAACTAATCAAGCAAGCAATCAATTAACAAATCAAGCAATCGACTAATCAATTATTCAATTAATACAATTGAGAATGGAAATAAAGAATGTGGCAAAGAGACAACAGCCAAACCAAAGAGCAGAAAACAGAAAACAACCGAAGGCCACCAATAGGTCTACACTAAACTAAAATAAAATAAAAAAAACACCATAAAACAACTAACAAAGGCCAGAGTCTCCTGACTTGGGACATGCGCAAAAATTGCGGCGGGGTTAAACATACTTTGTGAGATCTAAATCCTCCTACTATACAACTATACAACTATAGCTAGCCAATGTAGAATAAACAAACACACAACAATTTGCACAGTAACACTCAGTTTAAAAGAAATCCTAGTCCGATGTCGGAATAGGTACCAACAAAAAAATTACGCAAAATGAAACTAATTAATAAATTAAACTACTAGCAGTAACTGACATGCCAGCTCAAGACCCCAATATAACCGATCAAAAGATTATATAGATATAAAAAGGTGAGTTATGAGTGCCAATGAGACAACTCTCCATCCAAGTCACAATTTGTAATATGGAATATGTGTACTGTGTTTCAAATTGATTAGACTGCAACTTCATCAAAAACTACCTTTACCAAAAAACTTTAACCTGAAGCCAAACAGGCCGATGAACGGAAGAACGAACGGACGCACAGAACGAACAGCATAAAGTCCATAAATGGAACGTAAAAAATGTGCTGAAATTGAATGAAGGTCTGGTAAATCTCAATGAGACCATAATCGACATATCCAAATAAATTTCCCTAAGGTCACAAACAATATCTTTCACTTAAAGATATATTGCCACTTCTTCTGCAATGTAGTATTTATCAATAATAATGTAAAAGAAACTGAATGCATGTAAATTAAAAATGATCAGGGCAGCAAACTTAGCAGTCCTTTCAATACCAATCAAACACTATAAAAATATTTTTTGAATATTGTTCTCATTGGTATAAATAGTAATTTTGTTATCAGTAACTTAAAACCATATCAAATATCATTGTTTTACACATCAAGGTACTACAATCTGTTGTTACCTAGTATGCTTCTCTTATTGTTAACAACGTCTTTATACTAAAACCACTGGATGTGGATTGGCACTGATTGACATATTTGTCTTAGATACATGATTTTTGTATTAGTTTTTATTGGCTTTGAACTAGCTGTCAGTAACTGCGATTACTCTCGGATCTGTATTTTTTTGTCCCTTTTACAGCGGATGATCGTAAAGTCATTCCGGTCTATTGTTGCGAGTCAGAGAGCTTTCCTTTACGTAACTTGCGTGTTGGACTTGTAACCGATCTATAATCTATAAATACGCGGAAACCAGAGCTCACACCGTGTTGGTGGGTAGGTGATGACTATATGATAAGCTCAGGATGTCTTTTTAAATGTTGCATACGGGGGACTTGGTGATGTCTTCATTCCATGCATTGTCCCATTACTTTATATAGACAGCTTATCAGTCAACCTGATCTATCAAAGTAGCTCTACTGTAAGGTAAGACGAGAAACAAGATATACACTAACTTAGATTGGTATATACATGTACATGTATATGTATTATACTCATATAAATTCAAGTCAAATTTATATTCTAAAACAACATAAAAATAAAAAAGTGTAAAAAAAATTGCTTTTAATATATTTTGTTTGTGAGTGGCTATGTTTAAAGGCATGTTTTCTAGTCTGGGTTAAGAATAAACTATTGGCTATGATTATGTGTTTTATTATGATATTTTGCGCGGGAAAGGCGGGGGATAGACAGGTTCTAAAAATGAAAAGTCTTACCTGATGTATAGAAAACAAAACACGCACAAGGAAATAGTTCCGCTAAAGTACCAATAGGTGAAATATACTGTTGTTTTCCCCGCCCGAAAAATGCTTCGGACGCAATGAATATCTATGATGAGTTTATTAATAAACTTTATACATTTTGTAACAAGGACGCAAAAGAACTTCAGTAACCATATGTTAACATATTATGAAAGCTCACGTACTTATTTATAATAGAGATAAATAAAGAAAAAAACGTATGAAAACCAATAACAATCTACCAGGGACAAAATAACGAGGACGTTACGCACGGTATTGGTGCCACTTAGCGTTACACGACGTTTCTAATAAAACAACGATTTTGACGTTGTTTCACGAAAAATTTCAAACGTTGATTTTATATTTTACTCATGTGAAATGCCGCTTTAAGTACAGAGATGTTCGAAGTTGCTTCTTTATATGGTTTTATTTTTTCAAGCCGGTGCAAATACAAAATTCCATTGAATTTGAACTGAAAATTTTTTTAATTGTTTGAGAAGAATTATAGATGCAAGAATAACACAAAATAAAAATTTGATGTCTTGTTAAATGATTGAAATATATAAAAAGAAGATGTGGTATGATTGTCAATGAGACATCTCTCTACAAGAGACCAAAATGACACAGAAATTAATAACTATAGGTCACTGTACGGCCTTCAAAAGAAAAGCCCATATCGCATAGTCTGCTATAAAAGGCCCCGAAATGACAACGTATAACAGTTCAGACGAGAAAACTAACTGCCTAATTTTTGTAAAAGAAATGAACGAAAGAGTCTGTTTTGTACATATTTTTTGGCGTTTTTGTATATTCAAAATGTTTTAAAACATTAAAACTTAGTTTGATACTATTGAGTGAAACAAATGCAGGACAAGTCTGAGGCGACTCACAGTAGGTAAAAAAAATAATCGTTAGCTATACTGAAATTTTATGACATACGAGTATTTCTCTGATAAAACTTTTTGTTAAATGAGTCGATGTGACACAAAAAAAAATGATTGCACATTTTACTGAAATTTTCACGACTAAGGAGTACTTTTTCTCAAAAGATTTATTGTGAGAATTTTCATTCATGTGTAAAGCTTCGAATCTTTTAATACCAAAGTTTTTTTACGGGTTGAGCAGCAAATTGGGACATTTTTTCTCTTTTTTATTTATTTTTTCTGACGATCTTCCTCCTCTTATAGTTAAAAACGTCTATTACTTCATTTAAGGTTAAATGTATACAATATAGTTGTAAAATTTTAAACCATTCTACTTACTAATGAATCCGCGCTTGGATTTCAAAGACGCGCATAAAACAAAATTGTAACAGCGGGACACCCTTAAAATGACGTTATAGGTATCGAAATGAGCATTTTTTTTTCATTAGAAAATAGACAAAGCACAAATTCATCTATTTCATTGATTTCTATGGTTTATTTTCTTTCGAATGATATGCATAACATGGCTATTTATTGTAAAGGATAAGAGCTTGAATTTTAATAACCGCCATCTAACCCATATTTCCAAAGTGACACCAATATCGTGCGCAACGTCGTTGCTTTAGACAACTAGTATAATTGTCTCAAAGTGAGGGTTTTCGTTTCTGTATTCTGTAATACTAGAACCATAGTTTTACTTTAGGCCATTTATGTCGAGCCTTCGACTTTAGTCGAAAAAGCGAGACATAGCGATCCTACATTCCGTCTGCGTCTGCGTCGGTTTCGTCGGCGGCGTCCACAAATACTCACTCTGTGGTTACAGTTTTTGAAATTTCAATAACTTTCTTAAACTAAACTGGATTTCTACCAAACTTGGACAGAAGCTTTTTTATTTTCATAAGATAGTATGCAGAAGTAAATTTTGTAAAAATAAAATTCCATTTTTTCCGTATTTTACTTATAAATATACTTAGTTTTTCTGCCAGAAAACATTGCATTCACCCTTTGGTTTAAGGTTTTGAAATTTTAATAAATTTCTTAAACTATACTATACCAAACTTGGACAGAAGTTTGTTTATGATCATAAGATAGTATCCAGAAGT